>NC_057805.1:33555299-33613887 GCF_018294505.1 Triticum aestivum
TTCATAATAGTTTGTCAAATGTGGATCGAAGGAATTCCCTCTTTCCACAAACATTCATAAGAAACCCATGTCCAGTGATAGTTGATACTTCCTGAGCACAGATTTGAATGTACTTTGACATACTACCTCCGTTTCAAATTGAAGTTCTGGATTTATCCCAAGTCAACATCGTTTAAGTTTGACCAAGTCTATAGAAAAATATATTAACATCTATAACACCAAATCAGTCTCTTGAGATTCTTTATGGCATATATTTCCGTACGATCTTAGCACAGTTTTTTATAGAGTTGGTCAAACTTGAGCAAGGTTGACTTAAGATAAACCTAGAACTTCTCTTGGAATGGAGGGAGTATCAAGTTATATGGATTCACCAGATGAAAATAATGTCATAAATCTGGCGAAAGAAAATCATTACATAAAAATTATACGTGTCTCATAATTTTACCACATTATATTAGAAATAAATCATGCTGTCCAATACGTATAGTGCAAATATAGTACATGTGCATATGTGAGCACCTTATGATGAGGTAGCAATGTTGTTAGTAATGTTATTTTTCTTCAGATTTCGGTTATGTTGATGCATGGTGCATATGGTACCTATACTGGACTAGTTAGGAGCTTAGGATACAAGACTTGGAGAAAGCGCGATGGTATGCTAAAAAGAAATGGAAGAATAACTACTCTTTGGAAAAAATGCTAAAATACTCCTGTACAAATAAGATGTGTAGGGAGGGTAAAAATCATGGGTATTATTTTGTGATCAAATTTTAGTAAAGGAATGTATTTTCTATCAGTGCATTTAGGAGATTCTTTATAAAACATGTCTTTACAAACATGTTCCACTTCATATGAAGTATTCCTATTCCTCCATAGGAACAATGTTATACAGTAATATAGTTCAAGAGGATTGATCACATCTTGTGCCAGAATGTGTTAACAATGCTTTTGAAAGTTAAATAGAATTGTTTTCTGGTAATCATTGATAACTAGTGATTACTATGCTTTTCCATAATTACTCAACGGAACAATCTACGTAGTACCATCTATAGGACAAACGCCCTAAATTAAGCCATGCCACAGGAGTCACGTCATCAACTTATTCTTGCATATATTATATCAAATAAGCCAGCTTCTCAAAAAACAAAACTGAAGCAGCAAATATGAAAGACCTCACACATGCATTACCAAATAAAATCAGAAGAATGCTGAGTATATAACTAGGCATGCTGTACAGAGCCTTGACATGGTATTGTATGCAGTGGAAAGGCATGAAGCTTGTCAAGCTAAGAACGGAAGCAAATGATTATGGATTTGCCAAGCCAAAAAACTACTTCCCACGGAAGTTCTTGGGTTTAAACCTGGGATCTAGTAGAAACCACAGAAACAATGCATTGAGATGCAAATGATTATCTGAAGGATTTTGTTAACGAAGACATGCATGCATGCAGATGAAAGCATCTCATCAAATCGTCAAGTCATGCATGTGTGTTTTTCTCCAGTTGCATTGTCTTTTCCGGTGACATTCCAATGTAAACTCAGTCAGCCCTTTACCCTTTTGTTTTCTTTTGGTTGCTTTTTACTACCAGGCAAGTTTTCAGTATCTCTTTTGGCCTTACCTCAAGACAAACGGAAACTCGTGATATCTGTGTCCCCTGCTTTTGCATGGCCTTGAAAGAATGCATGCAACGAAGAATCTTGGAGGACGGGTGGAACATCAATCAGAAAAGAAAGCCTTGTTGTTTTCTGATGAGCAAAACTCCATACATCTAATTTGTAAATGCAATTTATTAACAGGAGATATGTTGTGGTAATTAGTCTAGCATTTTGCCCTTTAACTTGTGCTGTTAGGAAACTACGTTATCCTTATCTTGTTTTCTCCAAAACAATTTTGTCATTCTCTTGGAAACACTGAAAAGAAAAGAAAGGAGAACACATGTAGATAACATTCTCTTGGAAACACTGAAAAGAAAAGAAAGGAGAACACATGTAGATACGTGGAGCACTCCAGTAGTCTAGCAAGAAGTATATAGGACAAAGAACAATTGAAGCTGAGGAGAAATATGAGTTGACGTCTGAAAAACGCAGACGGGTTTGAACTTGGACTCGCCTCGGAAAGCATCCAATGTCTCTTGACCGCCATTATTCATGAGAGAGAGACCATAGATAAGGCTGTCGCAAAATACAGCAACATGGTATCTAGTCTAGCTACTCCTACACTAGTACTAGATCGAGCTAGCATGCATATAATATTGCTGCCAAGGAGATCACGCATAAATTGCTGGAGATCTCACATCAAATAATGGCAGCACTTAACCGTTTCTATGGTTCTCGAGGCACATAGACCAGTGTCTGGCAGTCCATGCCATGCCACTGCAACTGGTCAGAACCCATCAGAACACACACAAAGAACTAACCCCAGCCACATATGCTATTTACTCATCTGTCTACCTATGCATCTAGTATCTGAAACATACCATTTCAAAAAAAAATTTGCACAGGATTGACCTGAGCTTTGAGGGGGGTTGATTCATGGAAATCTGAAGGCTCTACTATTGATCTACAACAACACATCAGATGGCTGCACCGCATGCTCCAATAATGAAGTGATTGTGTGGCATGGTACTAGCTAGTACTGCTCCAGTACCAGTGCTGGCAGCAGACGTGAGTGAAAGCCCTGGGCACTGAACGACTGTGCAGGTGTGTGGGTAGTACCAGTTGCCACTATAGCCTCGTGATAGGTCATTAGAAAGGCCCTGGCATCATCGTGTTCGCCTTGGCACACCCTGTACATGTGCATTTTAAAACAAAATCTAGCAAAGACTAAGAACACACGTCTGACCCTATGATCTATGCATGCATGTACATCTGGAAGACCACACCCCGGAACAAAAAGATTCTAGGACAAGAGGTAGCTGCATGGATTTCTTGAGGGAGGGAGAAAGATGACAAGAATGTTGTTCTGGCTTGCGTGACAGATGGGGGATGAGCTGAGCTGAGCTGAGCGTCTCTCTCTCTCTCTCTACACAGTAACACTCACTACACATGCATGTGTGTACATGTAGTACTTGCTCCACTGACATACGGCAGTGAGACTCCTCGGCCTTGCACTGTTGGGCTGCACAGTGCCACCCCCAAAACCCTAGAAGAAGAAGGCTGGCTGGGTTTCCTTCCATCAGCATGGGGAAAAGATGGCTGAAGCAAGAACCACTCGGAGGCACATGCACATGCTCCTCCCGAAAAGGAATCATTCTAACGCCACATAAATTTCAAGAACCGAAACACACCACCAACTCATCGATCTGGAGGAGGAAATCAATCAATGGTTTTTTGCGCAGTTAATCTGTCATCAATCATGGAGTACGATGAGAAGGTGTGTGAATGGAAGAAACTGATGCGCATGTGTTTGGAGAGGAGAGGACCATTCCTTTCCAGCAGAAGAAAAGATCCATGGATGCCCAGGTTAGAAGAATCTCTCGTACGCATGCTCCTTCAGGAAAAGCCAGCGGCCAAGCCGGGAAAGAATCTTTTCGGGGGGAAACCCTGACGAGGAATGCCGCGACATTAGAACACCAAGAGCACCCTGATGAGGAAAACCCTCTACCCATTCGTGCGCACAGTTCCGCACATGCAGATGCAGGCACAATCATATATACCAGGATGCACGAGAAAACGATAGTTATTATGGAATTGTTTTTCACGGACCCAGGAAATTTCACATTTAAAAAATCTGTCGAAACCAATAAATTTTGATGCGCAAGTAGATGAAGAAGAAATCAGAATAGGGAGAAGCAGATGAAGAAATCATGCAGGGATTAATAGCAAGTAGCAAGAGGGGGTATGGATGGATGGATTGAATCGTGCTTGCAGGAGCTAGCTAGCGAGCTGTTTTCTTTACCGGAGGAAAGGATATTGCGCAGCGATCTGCCGGAGATGGAGAGGGAGTTGAGTTGCGTCTCCACCCTCCTCAGGAACTCCATGGCCTCCTGCAGCGGCCTCGTCAGCTCCTCCCGGTACTTCACCAGCATCTCATGGTACGCCTCCTGCGCGCGCAACAGAAAAACAAGAACGAACAGGTCACCTCGTGTGACTGAGTACTAGCTACACAACCTAGGGAAAATGTTCCAAGATTGATCGATTGGCTCACCATGAACTGGTCCAACTCCGGCTCCGTCGCGGTGCCGAGGCTGCCGAGCGCCGTGCGCTGTCTCAGCTCCAGGTCCTGCGCCACCGCCGTCAGCCTCGCCAACACCTCCGGCGGCGCCCCCACCTACAACCACCAAGGCTAAGCACAAGTACTTCCCAACAATAAACATGGATGAACTGTAGCTACTATTAAAAGGCAAGCAAGAAAGCATGCATGGTTCATGTTTGACATGAGATGTAGAAGAGAAACTACTCGTGCAGGAGCAGAAGCAGATGCAGCACAGCAGGGCTGCTGTTAATGTTACTAGTACTACTAAGAACTATCGCTTGCCTTCTGGCAGTCGAGGTAGGCGGCGAGGAGGGAGGAGTAGTGGGGGTGGGAGATGATCTTGGCCTTGATGGCCTCGACGTCGGCGGCGTAGGACGACGACGACGGCTCCTTGGCCGCCTTGGCGCACGCCTCCAGGAGGCTGCCGTTGGCCAGCTGCAGCACCGGGTTGCTACAGCCGCTCCCGCCGCCGTGGCTTCCACTGGGCGGCGCCGTGTTCAGGGAGAGAGGGCTGTGCGCCAGATAGCCGGCGGACTGCTGCTGCTGCTGTTGCTGTGGGGGCGGCGCGATGACGGCGCTGAGCGGCGAAGAGCCCCATGGGAGCTGGCTGTGGTGCTGGCCGTGGGCGGTGGCTCCCAGCCCGAAGTGGTGGCCGATCTCCTCCATGGGCTATCTCTAGTGATGTAGTGGTGCAGCGATCGAGCTCTCCCGGCGACGCTGTCCCCGAGCTAGCTCCTGCGCAAAAGGAGACGGATTGAGCTTGAGGTGAAGTTCTTGGGCGGAGAGAAAGAGAAAAAGGGTTTGGGTTTGGGGAAGGAGAAGGGTACCTGCCTGCCTTGCCTTGAGCGGAATAGCCTTTTCTCCTTCTCTCTCTAAGCTATCATTAGAGGGAAGGAGATGGGGAGCGAGAGGAAAAAGCTGGAGGGCAATACTGCAGTACACACCGCGCCTTTGGAGAGAGAGACAGTGTAGTGTAGGATGGTGCGCTGTTGTACTGTAATGTATAGTGCTGTGTCTGTGGGGCTTTCTTTTTCAGGTCAAATCGAAGGGCTTGGAGTGGCTTTCTAGGGAATTTTTGTAGAATCGCCAGTCGAGACGAAGCTGATTTTGTTATATTTTCTATTTTTTCGCCCAAAGGATTTACTCTCCGGCCTTCTGATGTTCATAAGATAGAAATAGAATAGGAGTATCACATACATAAAAGTGAGATAACAATGTATCTTAATTTTCATACCGAAAAAGATGTCATTTGATGCTTAGAATAGTAATTTTTTCATTAAGTCCACGCTAATGTTTTTTTTAATGTGAAGGATTGGTCCATACCCCACACATAGGAATTAATATCCATTACTAAAAATGAAAGGGCTCTGAATGATTTCTTTAATATCTTATCCTATAGAATTCTCATAAAATTTCTAAAAACCAAAGGAGGCCTCATACACTAGAGCAGACATTGCTATTGTAGATTGATGGATTTCACCGCCTTGTGTTTCCACACAGCCCTGCAAGAAAACTAATCGTGCTTGAACTCGTTGGCGCATAACAAAAACATCTTTGAACTTGTGGCCTACCATCTCTTAATGGTCGCATGTCTAAAGCAAGTTCCAAAGTATGCAACAAAGACTTACAAAAGTGCATTATCAAATGGGGTGACGGATTCTCAGCGCAAAGTGGTAGGGAAATTCTTATAGAGTCAATCGGCCAGGCCATCCCTACATATATTATGAGCATCTTCAAACTGCCAAGATCGGTATGTGATGACTTCACACGGATGCTCTGGGTCTATTGGTGGGGTGCTCAACAGGGGAGAAGGAAGACACATTGGTGCGCCTGGGACCAGTTGATCAAACCTAAGACACATGGAGGGATGGGCTTCAGGGATCTTAGATTGTTTAACCAGGCGCTTTTTGCTCACCGGGCTTGGAGAATTCTCACTGTCCCGAATAGCTTATGTGCCCAACTTCTTAAAGCTCGATATTTTCCACAGGGGCGGTTGGAGGACACGTTTTTCTCAGGAAATGGATCCCAATCCTGGCAGGGTATAGTCCATGATCTTGAGATCTTGAAGAAGGGTTTGATCTGGAGGATTGGGAATGGGGAGAGTTTGCGCATTTAGCGGGATGCTTGGATTCCTCATCTTGTAGCTCGTGGACCGATTTCTGTGCAGGGGCGGTCTAGGCAGCGCCGATTCGCTGAACTTCTTGATGATCGCGGCTCTTGGAACTATAGGCTCCTACAACAACATTTCATCCTGATGGACATCAAAGAAATTCTGAAGATCCCTACTTCATCTCGATGTGGTCCGGATGTCTTGGCGTGGGCGCCAGACAAGACTGGTGTCTTCATCGTCCGTAGTGGCTACCCTTTTCTCTTGATGAGTGTCTTCGTCCTACTTATGTCGTTGCAAGCAGGGCACTGGACGGTTGACGTGTCGTCTGGGCACATTTATGGGGGTGCCCTGCTCCCCCTAAGGTGCGTGTTTTTGCATGGTGTCTAGCCACTAATTCTCTGGCGACTTGGGCAAATAAATTCTCTCGTGGATTGGAAATATCTAACCTATGTTTGTTGTGTGCGAAGGAATGGGAGGACATGACGTGGCTTAAGGTTGCATCGATATTTCCCCAAACACTACTAGGGAAAAGCCTAGCAGTAGCGCGGGCACCAGCGCTACTAGTAAGGCGCTACAGCTGACTTGTAGCGGTAGTGTTGTTTGCCCCGCGCTACTGCTATACCTACTTAGAAGTAGCGCTGTCTTCACCGGCGCTGCTACTAAGTAGCTTAGCAGTAGCGTTTTCCAGTCCGGCGCTACTGCTAATTAGCTGTAGCGCTTGAGTTCCGCGCTACTGCTTCCTGCCAAAGAGCGCTACTGCTATATTTTCACATATTTTTTCTACTACATTTTTACGATGTTTTTGTACATGTTTTATACAGTATTCTAACCATATAATAAACATGCAATATGCTCATCATATCATACACATAATAGTCTCATCATATCATCCAACACAAATCATGTCGTCTCCTCATAATCACGAAATAGCGATACAATTTAAGTGACATGTCTCGTATACAAGCAACTGCATGGTCATCACATACACATGTTTCATCATCTATATCTAAACAAAGATATAGAAGAGAAGAGCGATCACTATGAGTAAGAGCGTGATAATGTAGTAGTTTCTGAGCGTCGGTTTCGATCCCTCTCTCGTGCTAGCGTAACCTCAAGTAACTATCTAGGCGTCGGTTCCGATCCCTCTCTCGCGCTAGCGTCAACCTCAAGTAACTATTTTCCGCTTCGGCTCTGCTATCGAACCCTCTGTGGCTGCCGCCCGAAAGCGGGTGCACCTGGACCTGACTCTCATGCCACTCATCGTACACTCCTGGAACCTTCCCTACGTACACGGCATAGCACTTCTTCGCCATCGATGATCTATGTACTTGCGTCGTCACATGAGTCGATAATATGCAACATATATAGTTGAGCAACAGAAAGAGACAGAGTTAGCAAAAATAGAAGCAACATATCATCAGCCTAAATAACAAAGTTCATCGTACCCAAAATGCCCTAACTAGAGTGATCTTCGCTCGTTGAGGAGGACGGTTTAATTACAACACAAAGTTTCGTCGTGCATAACTCAAAGTTTCGTCGTAGAGAAAGTAGTGACTAAACGGACACACTGTCATATATCGTCAATCACTCGAACATGTCCTGCCATCCATCCAATCAGGGAGGAAGTCCCTGAGCGAAGTGCTTCTCTTTGGTGGGAGAGCCCCTGGCCTTCCTGGCCTTCCCATGGGCCTCGGCCCATCACAGCAGGCCGGCCATACTCCCCCCGGTCGCCTCCTCCCCCTCGCACTGTTCCCCGACCCGAGTCGCTACAGGCGCCGTCCCCGCCGGACCCGCCTCGCCGGCGACGCCCGGGCGAGGGGATAAGGCCTGCTCCTCCTCGCCTCCTCGATCCCCGCCTCCACTTGCACCACCCCACTCCCCTCTCCCACTCCGCTCTCTCCCTCGCTCTCCAGATCCCCTCCCCACCTCAACCGAGCGCCGCCGTCGCCATGGCTGTGTCGTAGCCGCGGCCACCGCCCACCCCGCGCTTCGCCAGCAGGTCCAGGAGGCGCGCCGTCGACGCCTTCGTCGACTACCTCACCAGAACGAGGTGGGGAAGCCCCATCAGCGCCGCCATCGTCCCGTCTTCCCCGACGGTCCCCGCCACCGCTCGTCGGCGATTCGTCGCCCCAGCACCGCCCCGACCTCCCTCGAGCCCGCTGCCACCGCCCCTACGGCTTCACTGTGAGCCACCATGCCTGAGGCGCCCTCCCTCACTCCCTCTAGTAGTCCCTAGCACCGGTCCCGTCGAGTTCCCACTCCGGCAGCCGACTGCCGTCATCGTGGCGGTCAACTCCGACCACTTCGGCTTGCGTGGGTGGCACCATTGGACGCGGCGCATTGTCAGCGTCCCGTAGAACCCAAGAACGCCCTCAGCCGTGCCCCGTAGCGCCAAAACCACCTTCGCCCGAAGTCCGGCGCCGCCCACGGTAGTCGCCGTCGACGTTCCTGGTCGCCTCAACCGCTCCCGCCGATGTCGTTCGAGGCGGCTTCGTCTCCGCGTTCGAACGTGACTGGCCGCGTTCGTTTTGATGGTCTGTGGACAAATCCCGCGCGTCGCCGCCATCTCCTGTGGTCGCCGGCTTTGCTCCGGCCGCCGTGCTGACCTGGCGCCGACGTGGCCCTGTGGGGCCCACCCTAGTGAGGCTGCCAGTGGGCCCCGATGCCCCAGTTGACCACGTTGACTCTGGTTAACGCAGTTGCTATTCACCCCCTCTGTATGACATGTGGCCTCTTTCTGTTAATTAGGCTAATTAAACGTTTTTATAAATAAAACTAATTAGTTAACCTAACCAGACACTGACAGGTGGCCCAGTAGTTTTACTAACTAAATTTAGATTAGTTTGAACTCTGTTTAACCCACTGCCCGTGACAGGTGAATCCCCCATGTCAGTTTTGACCAGTCAACCGGACTGTTGACTACTGACGTCACACATACGTCATGCTGACGTCATATTACTTTTCTATTAATTTAAGTAATTCCAGAAAATTGTTTAATCTTTGAAAATTAATAGAAAATCAACCGTACCTCGAATGAAAATGTTTTCTACATGAAAGTTGCTCAGAAAAATCCAACGAATCCGGATACGCGGTCCGTTTACCTGTCAGATGCCTCTAACTATCTGAGCATGGAACATTCCCCCTCCGGTCACCTGTGTGACACAGGTCCGGAACCGGGAAAACATTCCCGGTTGAATTCCCCCTTCACCTATATCGTGTAGCCATACGTTAGGTCACACCCGACACAACATATTGCCACGTTATGCTTTGTGATGCTATGTTTGCTTTATATTTACTGTTTCTTCCCCCTCTTCCCTCCGGTAGGCCCCGAGACCGATGCTGCCCCTGTGATCGACTACGTCGACGACGACCCCTCCTTGCCAGAGCAACCAGGCAAGCCCCCCCTTTGATCATCCCGATATCGCCCATTTCATTCTCTCATGCTTGCATTAGATTTTGCTACTGTATTTGATTGCTCCTATTCTGATGCATAGCCTGCTTTTGTAACCTGCTTATTGTTACCTACCTGCTTATCCTAAACTGCTTAGTATAGGTTGGTTAGTGATCCATCAGTGACCCCCACCTTGTCCTTGTTGCCCCTGCTTCATCATTGAAGACCCGATCAACGGGATCGAAGACCAGACCCTGACACCGCACATCACTTTCCCCTTAATTGCTCGACACTACTGGGTTACTATCGAGTGCCAAGGGTGAGACCTCTACAACACTTCTGATGTTAACCTGTATTGTAGCTATTCGGTCATGGTCATCGAAGGTGATTTCCTCCTTAACCACTTCCGATATGGCTCTGTCGTGCAACCCCTCAAGTGTGAACCTCGAGGGTGGTTTCCTCTTACGTTCACCTTGATGATTACATCGAGTGGAATTCACCAGGGGTGATTCCTCGGGTTTTCCCCTTGATGTTTGAACACACAGATACTATGACTTTACACTGAACCATGTTACTAAAGACGGGTCGGCCCTGAGGGGTACCTGTCATGGAATTGTCACGGCAGATGTCCTAGCGAAAGGACTTAGTCATGGAGCCATCGCAACGGGTTAGCTTAAAGGGGTTAAACCGGACAAGGGACACGAGAGTTTTATACTAGTTCGGCCCCTTACGATGAAGGTAAAAGCCTACGTCTAGTTGTGATGGAATTGCTAGGGTTTCGATGACCAGGGAGCGAATACGCTTTACCTAAGTCTCGATTTGTTGTCCGTTCTCCTTGAACCGCCGCCGGGTCGTGCCTTTATATACACAGGTCGACGCCCACCGGCTTACAGAGTCCCGATGCCGGTTTATACACATACCGGCTCGGTCTCTACTTTGTCATATCTTACAATACAAGCTATGTGCTATATGGCGGTTTATAACTACAGGCCTTAATCTACCTTTGGGCCTCGGGCCTTCGAATCTCTGTAGTAAGCCGCTTTATTCCTTGTCTTCGTGGGCTTTTAAGTATAAACAATCCATTATGGGATAACCCGGCTTCCCAGGCTGGTTTACACCTAGTAGTAATATCCCCAACATTAGGCCCCAGATTGATTTGAACTGGTTCATGTCAATCTCCGAAACCTTGAGAAAATTTCTTCCTTATCTTCGCATAAATCTTGTAAACCGCCATGACGTCATCATCCAGAATCATCATAAACCGCCATGACGTCATTTGTCATTTTAAATGGTATATTCCTCACCTTCATTAATGAGCCTCCGACAATCGAGGCAACAAATCTGTCACATATCCATTTGTTAGGCTCCTCGATTCTTGCGCTTGACCCTTATCCTTTCGTCTTTATACATACGGCCGAGGGTCCTTTACATTTCCCCCATTCTCTTCGTCTCCTTCTTCTTCCTCGCGACGTCTCAGAACCCGAGCTCTGCCGCCGCCGTCGACCTTCGTAACTGCATCAACCAAGGCCGCCGCATCAACCTGATCGAACCAGAGCAACGCGGCGCTCCTCCGCTGTTCCGCAGCACCGGTGAGTTGCTTTCCTTTTCAACCTCAGATCTGTCTTAGGGTTCTGCCGTTCGTCGGTGTTCTTCCCTGTTCCGTCTTCTTTCTGTTCTTAGATCTCATAACTTGATTTGCAACTGATAGCAGAAGCAGGCGATGATAGTCTAGTGTCCTTTACCAATCTCAGAAAACACCTTTTACTGTCTGAGATCCAATCAGACAAACATGTTCTTCCACTGCCACCATTGTAGGTTAAATTTATTTCCTCTTTTTAGAACTGTGGCAGATCCAAATTTATACCACCGATCTATGAAATCTGTTTGCGCCATACTTAGAAATTTTTGTGAATCTGTAGCCTCTTATACCATTGTGGGCGGTTTATCCTCTAAACTTTGATAACTCATCATATACCATTAGCCCTCTGTTAAACCGCCAACCTGCTTTAAATGCTGAAATCCGGTTTGGTACACCCAAATGCTTGAAATATCATCGTCTTCCATCATTGCGCCGGTTTGTAAGTTGTAACCATGAACTTTAACCCGGATATCGTACTTTTTTCCAGCTTGTCACTAGAAATGGCCAAACAATTCTGTTCCTGTAATTGGGTTCCTTCCCGGGTTACGGAAGCGCAGCTGGCTGGTTGTGTTGCAACGGGCGCTTTAGCAAATAAGGACACTATCCACTGGCGAGTCCCCGGTCCAGAATTTCCTCCTAAATCCCAAGATGGAGAAGTTATTGTATTTGTTGATCACCTGAGCCGAGGCTTCACTCCTACCGGATCAAAAAATTTCCGTGACGTGCTTGCCGACTTTCAAATCCATCCCCAAGATATCGGTCCAAACTCCATATCCAATATTTGTTACTGGCAAGTATTCTGTGAGGTGTACCTGCAAGAGGAGCCTACCGTTGATCTGTTCCGGGATTTCTTTTATCTAAACCGCCGTACTGAGTTTACGGATGGCCCCAATACTGAACTAGGCGGGGTTTCAATTCAGAAGAGGAGAGATGTTGATTTCCCTCATCCCAAGCTTCATAGTCATCCTAAGGACTGGAATCAGACTTGGTTCTACTGCCGCAACACAGCCCCAGCCAATGAAAATCCTTTGTCGGGTTACCATCCACACTGGCTTACCCAAGCTCATCACTTTCCTCAACGGTTGACAGCCCAGGAGCGAGCAAAATATGCCCCTCAACTGGCAAAGCTCAGAGCCTTTGTTGCAAATGGGCTGACAGGCGTGGATTTTGTCCGATGCTGGGTTTCATGGAGCATTTTACCTTTAAGCCGGCGTCCCGGTTTAATGTGTGAATATACAAGGGATCTGAAAGACCCGCAACGCCATGTTGACATCCAGCTGACTGATGATGAAGTCACCGAAGCTGTTAAAAAGATGCTTAATGAGCCAATAGATGTATGCAGCAAAACCGGGCTTAGTCCTTTCTATGCTGCCAATAAACCGCCAAAGGTATAATCCACCGTATTTCTGCCTTTATCCATCCTTTGTTAAATTTCTCCTTTGATGACTTACCATTTGTCTATGTAGGCCGATGATCCATTCTGGAAGAAAAAATCACAAGATAAACCGGTAAAGAATCCTCGGCTTAAGACCAAGGCTTCAAAAAAGCCTACGAAAAGAAGGAACGTTGAACCGTCAGAGCCCATTATTGATGATGATCTAGAAATTCCGGATTCAGAGGTAGAACTTGACTCTCTCGGTTCATTTTTTATACACCTTATTGACAATGATCATTATCAGGATGAAGCGGAAGCCAGCCATGCTGATGAGGTAACTATTCTTTCTTCTGATTCTGATCCTGTGCCAGTACCAAGAATCCGTCGAGCCATTCGGAAAGTAAAATTTACATGCCCTCTTTCTTATTTGGACCCGCACTTTCTTTTAAACACACAACAACATGAAGCTCGCCACACAACTCGACATAGTGGCAAGTGGTGACCTCCTCCGGTTTACCAAATTCGCCGGTTCGCAAATGCCGCCAAGAGGTTGCTTATACTCCTGACACCCTTTACCCTAAGGCGGGTTACATCTGATATCCTCTTAATCCGTCTGACTCAAATTATTAGGGAACTTCCCATTCATCGTCCGGCGAGTCGTCAGCGACACAACTTCCTCTTCTGAAAACCGTCCCTGGGTAAGCATAACATACTTTTAAATTTTTGGTCTTGCATCATATTGTCATATCGATCTTCGTGTCTGCTCTTTTTCAGTGCTAAATCCAGACCAAGCAAAAAGGCTAGATTGAACAAGCCAACCGACCATGAACCGGCTACCGATCCGGAGAAAACCCCAGAGGCTATTGACCCGGAGGCTGACACTGTTATGGAAAATCCGGAACCTCAAGCAACCGACACACTTGTTGAACCGGTAGAAAATAATCCAACAAGCCAGCCAGCTGATCCATTAAGTCCAATTGTTGATCCGCCGAGTCCGGCTAAAGCATCCGATAAACCGCCAAGCCTTGCCAAAACTACGGACGACGATTTTGTCGTAACTGGCCTTGGTTTCAGCTCCCCTGGTCGTCCTGTCGCGTTATCAAAGCATAGCGCCAAAGAAGACATTTCTGTTATGAACAAAGGGAAAGGGAAATCCGAGTTATCCAATTATACCAACCTCAGCGCTGAAGACCTTCATTCTGGTTTTTTAAACCGCCTGTATACAAGCTGCGACTTTGAAGCCGGTTTAGTAGGCCTGATGAAGGAGCGGTATGAGGTAAATGTCACTTTCCCTTTGCATAAATATTCCCAACGTCCTTTTGTTAGAACTAGTCTAACGTATCCACTCTAGTAGCCCCCAAGGGCCGGTGCATAACATTGGTTTGAACTGGGTCTTGAATCGATATTTGCATTTTGCTGGTGTAACCCCCATGAACCGGCTTATATCCTTTTAGAATGAACCGGTACATCCTACTAATCTCACCACTTATAATAATGACAACCCATCTGAATCTGAACGAATACGCATTAGCCCCCAAGTGTCAAGTAGATAACTTGTTATGTGTTTGAGACTTTAAAGTAATAGCTGATAAGAAGCAATCCGCATTAGCCCCCAAGTGTCCAGTAGATAACTTGTTATGTGGTTGAGACTTAAATGTTGTAATGCTAACTTATTATCTGTATTTTTGCAGGCTCAGTTGTCCAAAAAAGAGTCCCAAATCACTGATCTCCAAGGAAACATCCAGTCTCAGGTAGACGAAACTTGCAAAGTTAAGAGCGAGCTGACCACCGCTTTAATAACCATGGAGCAGCTGAAGGAATTCTTCAAAGGTGAACGGGCAGATTGGGCAACTGAAAAGACCACCTTGTTAAAGCGGGCAGAAGATGCGGAAAACGCCCTTAAACCGGCCACAGAAGAGCTGAGCAGCCTGAAGCGGGAGATTGATGCCATGACCTCTGCCATCTTTGGTAACAATCTCTTCACCCATATGTAACAACACCAGTTACAAAAAACTTCCGGTTTAATAATAATATGATCCTTGTGCAGGTAGCCGTGTTACTCATCTTGGCGCAGATATGCACAAAAAATTAAAGGCAGTCTATACTTTGGTAGAACAACTTTATACCGGCGCGCAACGAGCTATCTGCACAGCTTCCAATAACCATCTGCCCCCGTCGCGAATCAAGGAAACGCTGGAAAAGTTGTCTATGATGCCTGCCCGGATTGTGGAATTGAAGAAATCCGCTGCTAGGTCCGGTGCCCTTACTGCACTGACGCGCGCCAAGGCCTGGATCTCTGACCTTGATCCGAAGATGTTGGAAATGGTTACCCAAGCCAAAAAGAGGACGGTTTAGAATTTAACAATGACGATCTCCGGGCTATCACAAGAGAGATGCGACCACTGGCAAGTAAGTTGGCTGAAGATACTAACTTGTCAATTTACCAGAATGTATATGACGCCAGTGGCAAGCGAATAAGTGCTCCGACTTATGACATGGAATGTCTGATCCCGCCGATCCGTAAGCACACTTATGCTCCTGATGTTGAACTGTCTGATCTTATACACGACGAAGTTGTCTTTCAAGCCTTATCAGGAATTGATTGGACAACTGTTGACTTCCAGTCACTGGGTGGAGAGAAGGAGGATGAACCGGCGCAGGAAGATCCGCAACCTTCACATCAACCTGAAGCAGAATCATAATCCGGAGGCCGGTTTAACTTGTGCCTATTGTCATCTTTGTGAAAAACAATCATTCTTATGGGCAGTCGAAACGCCTTGTAATAGACTAGCTTGAACAGCTGATCTGATATGCCATCGTGCATACTTGTTGCACACAATATTGTTAATCCATCATGCTATATTTGCTTATGAGCTTTATCGGTTTTATACAGCCCTGTTTCTGCATAAAACAAAGTGAAAACTGTCCTGGTGGTTTACCGCCGGACGGGTCATAATGCCCAATATAGAGCCAAGGTTGATAACCATAGCTTTAAATAATGAAATATGAAACATATCATACCTGTGATATTGAATCACCTTGTTGGTTTACCAACATTCTTGTAATAAGGGTGACGACCCAAATATTGAGTATTGATAACTCAAGCCATGTTATGCTGGTATATAATAAGCGATGCCGGGTTATGATAAACACCGGATGATCATCTTGGCAACTTATAGTTAACTCCAGGCCGGGTTAAATAAACACCTGTTTATACGGATGACTTACAATCAGGTCGGGCCATTGGACGCCGGCTTAGCTCAAAACTTTAACAAGGGAGAAAAACAAAATTGACCAATAAAAACCAGAGAGTAAAGAAAAACTTGTAGTCGAGGCTTTTCAAGGGCTGCCAGGCCACTGAGTTAAACCATTTTACAAAGCCTTTTAAGATGGTCCTCAGTCTTTAACCAATCGCCGGTCTATCATTGACAAGTTCAGGGTCATATGCGATTGACTTGTCAAGTTGGCGGGTCATACCAGACTTACCTGGGCGGAGTGACTTACTTAGTGAAGGCAGGTTAACCCGGGGTTTTAGGTATATATACCAGGCTTACAAGCCACGGCTAAGCCTATTGCAATGTAGATTTCTTTGTTCATTGCGATAGCAAAGAATCCCCAAGCAACATTTTGAGCTGTGCTCAACGGGTGCCTATGTTTGAGTTGTTCTTGACAACACTCTTTGGCCCCTAAGTAATGGCATTGCGCCAGCCAAAAGGTGTAGCTATGGTTGAACACAACCAAGCCCCCAAGTGACTTACTGTCGTGGCTTTTGAGCCAGCCAAGAGGTGTAGCTATGGTTCGAATACGGCCAAGCCCCCAAGTGACTTACTGTCGTGGCTTTTGAGCCAGCCAAGAGGTGTAGCTATGGTTCGAATACGACCAAGTCCCCAAGTGACTTACTGTCGTGGCTTTTGAGCCAGCCAAGAGGTGTAGCTATGGTTCGAATACGAGCAAGCCCCCAAGTGACTTATATTGAATAGACAGCTGTAAAGCTGAATCAAAGGGTAAACCGGATGTCGCTTCACAAACAGAATCCTCCGTGTAACCACTCATGATATGGGAAAAACAACAGATACCCCGCTTTAGCTGGGGCTCCAGTTTATTGTATTGATCATAATATATACATCGTCAAAATATGTACATGATAGGAGCCTATGGCTCAGGTGTAGTACGGCCATAGATGAGCTATGTTCCACGGCTGGATCATCTCCTCCTCTGACTTGCGTGAGTCTTTATGCTCTCGAACATCAATGAGGTAATATGATCCGTTATTCAAATTCTTGCTGACCACAAAAGGCCCTTCCCAAGGCGGGGATAACTTGTGCATATCGGTCCGATCTTGGATAAGCCGGAGCACTAGATCGCCTTCTTGAAAAGTTCTGGTTTTAACCCGGTGACTGTGATAACGCCGCAAGTCTTGCTGATAAATCGCCGAGCGAGCCGCCGCTACGTCCCGTTTCTCATCCAACAGGTCCAACGCATCCTGGCGTGCTCTTTCATTATTCGCTTCAACATAAGCTGCCACTCGTGGTGCGTCATGACGAATATCACTTGGAAGGACAGCTTCCGCTCCATAAACCATGAAGAAGGGTGTATAACCCGTATATCTATTGGGGTGGTGTTAATGCTCCATAAAACGGAAGGCAACTCTTCAACCCAACAACCCGGTGTCCTCTGCAAAGGAACCATAAGCCGGGGCTTGATCCCCTTCAAGATTTCCTGATTAGCTCTCTCCGCTTGACCATTAGACTGGGGGTGGGCCACTGAAGACATATCAAGACGGATGTGCTCTCTTTGACAGAACTCCTCCATAGCACCCTTGGAAAGATTCGTGCCATTGTCTGTTATAATGCTATGTGGAAAACCAAAACGGAATATCACCTTCTTCATAAATTGAACCGCCGTGGCCGCATCAAATTTGCTAACTGGCTCTGCCTCCACTCACTTGGTAAATTTATCAACCGCCACCAAGAGGTGGGTCTTCTTATCCTTAGACCTCTTAAAGGGTCGAACCATATCAAGCCCCTAGGTTGCAAACGGCCAGGTAATTGGAACCATCCTCAGCTCCTGAGCCAGAACATGAGCCCGGCGTGCAAACTTCTGACAGCCATCGCACCTTTTGACCAAGTCCTCAACATCAGCATGAGCCGTCAGCCAATAGAAACCATGACGAAAAGCCTTAGCCACCAATGACTTTGAACCGGCATGATGACCACAATCACCTTCGTGAATCTCGCGTAAAATTTCACGACCTTCTTCAGGAGAAACAAAACGTTGAAAAGCCCCCGAGACACTGCAATGATGTAGCTCGCCGTTGACAATAGTCATGGACTTGGAACGCCGGATTATCTGCCTGGCCAGAACTTCATCCTCTGGTAATTCACCCCGGTTCATATACGCCAAATATGGGATCGTCCAATCCGGGGTGACATGAAGCGCCGCCACCAACTGAGCCTCCAGATCAGGAATAGCTAAGTCTTCCTCCATGGGTAGCTTGACCGACGGGTTATGCAAAACATCAAGAAAAACATTGGGCGGCACCGGTTTACGCTGGGAGCCCAACCGGCTTAAAGCGTCCGCCGCTTCATTCTTTCGCCGGTCTACATGATCAACCTGATAACCCTTGAAATGAACTGCAACAATATCCACCTCTCGACGATACGCTGCCATGAGGGGGTCCTTGGAATCCCAAGTACCAGAAACTTGTTGAGCCACTAGGTCCGAGTCACCAAAACATTTAACCCGGCTCAGATTCATCTCCTTAGCCATCCGAAGACCATGGAGCAGGGCCTCGTACTCAGCTGCATTATTAGTACAAGGAAACATCAAGCGGAGAACATAACAAAATTTGTCACCTCGAGGGGAAGTAAGAACCACTCCAGCCCCCGAGCCCTCCAATTGCCTGGATCCGTCGAAATGAATCGTCCAGTATGTGTTATCCGGTCTATCCTCCGGCACCTGCAACTCTGTCCAGTCATTGATGAAATCCACGAGTGCTTGAAACTTGACGGCCGTGCGAGGCATATATTTTAATCCGTGAGGCCCAAGATCAATAGCCCACTTAGCAACCCGGCCAGTCGCTTCTCTGTTCTGGATGATATCTCCCAAAGGAGCAGAACTGACCACAGTAATGGGATGGCCCTAAAAGTATTGCTTCAGCTTTCAGCTCGCCATAAAAACCCCATATACAAGCTTCTGCCAATGTGGATATCTCTGTTTTGACTCAATGAGCACCTCACTGATATAATAAACCGGCCGTTGAACCGGATACTCCTTTCCTGCCTCCTTGCGCTCCACCACAATAGCCACGCTGACAACTCGAGCATTAGCAGCCACATATAACAGCAATGGTTCCTTGTCCATGGGAGCAGCAAGAACAGGTGGTTCGGCAAGCTGCCGCTTCAGAGCCTCAAACGCTTCATTAGCCGCATCACTCGAGACAAAGTTGTTCATTTTCTTCAGCATTTGATATAAAGGGATGGCCTTCTCCCCGAGACGACTTATAAACCGGCTCAAAGCTGCAATCCGGCCTGCCAGTCGCTGAACATCGTTGATGCACTTCGGTTTAGTCAGTGAAGTAATAGCCTTGATCTTCTCTGGATTAGCTTCAATGCCCCTGTTAGATACCAGAAAACCCAAAAGCTTGCCTGCTGGCACACCAAAAACACACTTGGCCGGGTTGAGCATCATCTTATAAACCCGGAGGTTATCAAAGGTCTCCTTTAAATCATCTATTAATGTTTCCTCCTTCAAGGACTTCACCACAATATCATCCACATAAGCATGAACGTTGCGCCAAATCTGGTTATGAAGACAATTCTGAACACAGCGCTGATAAGTTGCCTGGGCACTCTTGAGCCCAAAGGGCATAGACACATAGCAGAAGGCTCCAAAGGGAGTTATAAAAGCTGTCTTCTCCTGGTCCTTAACTGCCATCTTAATCTGATGATAACCTGAATAAGCATCCAGAAAACTCAGACGCTCACAAACCGCCGTAGCATCAATGATTTGATCGATACGGGGGAGGGCAAAAGGATCCGTTGGACACGCTTTGTTCAAATCCGTTGTAATCCACACACATACGCCAGGTGCCATTCTTCTTAAGCACCAGCACCGGATTAGCCAACCACTCCGGATGAAAAACTTCAACAATGAACCCTGCCGCCAAGAGCCGGGCTACCTCCTCACCAATAGCCTTGCGCCTCTCTTCATTGAACCGGCGAAGGAATTTTCGGACCGGTTTAAACTTGGGATCAATATTAAGGGTGTGCTCAGCGAGTTCCCTCGGTACACCTGGCATGTCAGAAGGCTTCCATGCAAAGATATCCCGATTCTCACGGATGAACTCGATGAGCGCGCTTTCCTATTTCGGATCCAGATTTGCACCGATGATGAACTATTTGGATGAATCGTCGGGCACAAAATCAACCATCTTAGTCTCATCAGCTGATTTAAACTTCAAGGCCGGATCATGCTCCGTGGTTGGTTTCTTCAAAGAAGTCATGTCCGCCAGATCAACGTTGTCCTTATAGAACTTCAACTCCTCTGCTGCACAAACCGACTCAGCATAGGCCGCATCACCTTCCTCACACTCCAAAGCGATCTTGCGGCTTCCATGTATTGTGATAGTGCCTTTATGACCCGACATCTTGAGCTGCAGATAAACATAACAGGGTCGTGCCATGAACTTAGCATAAGCCGGCCGTCCAAACAGGGCATGATACGGGCTTTGGATTTTCACCACTTCGAAAGTCAATGTCTCTGATCTTGAGTCATACTCATCTCCAAAAGCGACTTCCAGAGCTATTTTACCAACCGGATAGGCTGATTTGCAAGGCACCACACCATGGAAAACAGTGTTCGACGGTTTAAGATTCTTATCTGTCAACCCCATACGACGGAAGGTGTCATAATATAAGATGTTGATACTGCTGCTTCCGTCCATGAGCACCTTAGTGAACTTATAACCTCCAACCTGAGGCGCCACCACCAACGCCAAATGACCCGGATTGTCAACCCGGGGCGGGTGATCTTCTCGGCTCCAGACAATAGGCTGCTCAGACCATCACAAATAACGAGGCACTGCCGGTTCAACCGAGTTCACCGCTCGTTTATGAAGCTTCTGATCGCGTTTGCATAAGCTGGTGGTGAAAATGTGGTACTGTGCACCATTCAATTGCTTTGGGTGACTTTGGTACCCTGACTGTTGTTGTTGCGGTCCTTGTTGGTTATAACCACCATGGTTACTCTGATTGCCTTGATTGCCATGTCCACCCTGATTGCCTTGGAATCCTGAACCGGGATTGCCTCCTCCATAACCCGGCCCATAGGACCCGGGTCCTGAACCGCCGGATGGTCCATGATCATTCCGGAAGAGGTCTGAATTTTTGAATTCTCGCATGATATAACAATCTTTCCAGAGGTGCGTGGCCGGTTTGTCCTGCGTTCCAGGATGCTTCGGGCAGGGCTGGTTCAACAGGTAATTCAGGCGCTCCGGATTAGGACTGGGCTCTGCCCTTCTTGGGGGCGGCTTTCCTTTACGACGCTGACCATTACCCTGTGTATTGGTGTTAGCCACAAAATCTGAATTATGATCTGCTTTTCGCTTACCATTATTATTGTGGCCCGTCGGGTTATGCTGCTGCCCCTTGGCGTTGCCGCTCTTCTTTCCCTTCCCCGGTTTGTCATCGTCAGACTCGGGGTCCTTGGTACTATCAGAATCAGCATACTTAACCAGAGCAGCCATAAGTGTTCCCATGTCATTGCAGTGACACTTGAGCCGTCCCAGCTTCAACTTTAAAGGCTGAAACCGACAATTCCCCTCCAATGTTATAATCGCCGAGTCGGCTTTGATGCGATCCGAAGAATGTAAGATCTCTGAAATCGGGCGCACCCAATGGGTTGTTGACTCGCCTTCTCCCTGGACGCAGGCGGCTAAGTCCACAATTGACATAGGTTGCTTGCGCGTGTCTTTGAAGTTTGCTATAAACCGGGCCTTCAACTCAGCCCATGTCTCAATGGAATTAACTGGTAAGCCTTTCAACCACGTGCGAGCTGTTCCATCCAACATCATAGCAAAATATTTCGCGCAGGCCGCTTCATCCACATCTAGCATCTCCATAGCCATCTCATAACTCTCAATCCATGACTCGGGAGGCAAGTCAGCGGTGTAATTAGGCACCTTACGGGGGCTCTTGAAATCATTGGGCAGCCGTACATTGCGCAAAGTCGCGACGAGGCAGGGCACCCGCCAAGAGCTGAAAGTAAGGCCTTGCTCTACGGAAGCCACCGGACGAACCGGAGTGAGCTGACGGTCCTGCACAGCTAACTCGGCTTCACGACGTGCTCTGTTGTTCACCACATCCTGATCATGTGCCCCACCACGCGCCGGATTAGGCCCTCGAGGAGCGTCTCGGTTCCGCGCACTGCTTGACACAGCCGGTTCATCAATGTGCCTACTATAACTCCGGCTCGGGCGTGGGGTTGAATGAATTCTGTCTCGGCTGTATGAATAAGCCTGCTGCTGCACCATAGCCGTCTGAAGAAGATCCCTAGCACGCCGCGTCTCAACCGCCGTTGGGGATTCACCCTCCATTGGGATAGCGGCTAATTGTGATGCGACAGCGATCATATTATCCAAAGGGGTGGAGAAGTGACCCGGCGGTGCCGGTACAATCTGCATCGGGTTATGGGTCCGTCGAGGGGGATCCGTCATCCGTGGCTGATCCGGTGCTCCGGTCCTCGGCGCCTTAATCTGGTTCACCGCTGCCAGATTACTGGTTCCTGCTCCTGGCGTTCCAAAGAGATTCATTGCCTCATAAACCGGTGGTAGTCGTGACCGATGCCTTCTCCTTAAAACGTCATTTGAAGCGTTCTGATCCAACAAGAGTCGATAATTTTCCGCCTGAATCCGCTGTGCTTGTGCCTCTAAAGCGGCCCGCTCCTCAGCCATCCTGGTTTCTTCAGCCACTAAGTCCTCCTTAGCTTGAGTTATCTGATCCTGCATCTTAGCCACCTCCGCATTATGCTGATCTTGCGTGTCGGCGGTAACTTGTGTGGTCAGTAAGGTCGTCCAGGCGTCCAATAAATCGGACAAGATTTGGGCCGGCCGGCGCGCGGGGCCTCCCGCCCCAGCTGCCGATCCGGAAATTATTGCTGCGGCGGTTGAGGATTGCAACGTGGGCTGAGTTCCAGCCATGATGATCGCAACCCGGTTTGCTGGTTCAGAGGGGTCCGAAATACTGTCGCCAACGGAATAGCCCCCAAACTGGCCATCTTGTAGTTGGTACAGTGACTCGGTCTCCCCGGTGGACGAATCATCATCTGAGTGGACGACGGTCTCGCCATCGGACGCCGGTTCAAGTTCCGCACCATTGATGAATCCTACGAACGCACGCTTCACGGCGGGCTGAACCCGGGCAGGGCTTGCACGCTGAGCCATCTCGACGAGGACGGTGCAGATGTCTGGCTCAGGGCCCGGTTCGCCGATCTTGACGATGAAGACGTGAATTCCTCCAAAGGGGACCCGGTACCCGTACTCGATTGAGCCGGCCTCGGGGCCCCAGCCTGCATCGTCGATGTAGAGCTTGCCGCGACGACTCTTGGTCATCCGGCCCATGGCATATCCCTTGAGCCCTTCAAAATTGCCCTTCAAGAACTCGAAACTATCGCGCGATAGCCCCACGGTGGGCGCCAACTGTCGTGGAATTGTCACGGCAGATGTCCTAGCAAAAGGACTTAGTCGTGGAGCCATCGCAACGGGTTAGCTTAAAGGGGTTAAACCGGACAAGGGACACAAGAGTTTTATACTAGTTCGGCCCCTTACGATGAAGGTAAAAGCCTACGTCTAGTTGTGATGGAATTGCTGGGGTTTCGATGACCAGGGAGCGAATACGCTTTACCTAAGTCTCGATTTGTTGTCCGTTCTCCTTGAACCGCCGCCGGGTCGTGCCTTTATATACACAGGTCGACGCCCGCCGGCTTACAGAGTCCCGATGCCGGTTTATACACATACCGTCTCGGTCTCTACTTTGTCATATCTTACAATACAAGCTATGTACTATATGGCGGTTTATAACTACAGGCCTTAATCTACCTTTGGGCCTCGGGCCTTCGAATCTCTGTAGTAAGCCGCTTTATTCCTTGTCTTCGTGGGCTTTTAAGTATAAACAATCCATTATGGGGATAACCCGGCTTCCCAGGCCGGTTTACACCTAGTGGTAATATCCCCAACAGTACCTGCGCGAGCATATTTGCGAGTGATGAGGAGTCGGGTTGACCTGGAGGGTGCCTGCGAGATAATTACGAGGCGTGGCCGGGCATTCTTAGCCCTTGCCGCAAGTCCTCGAGACGGGGTCACATCTTTCGTGAGTCTCTGCTTGTTACCGCGCGTTCCTAATCCACTACGATTTGGATATTTGATCCGAGGGGCCTCTGGCCTGATAGCACTAACCAACACGTGGGCATAGTATGGGCGTTCTGCGTCGTATACATCAGTTGAAGCTTAATAGACGTCAGCGACTGAGCGGCGCGCGCCGGGTTGCACTGCGTAAGCACCTGCCTTTTTGAAGGAGGTTGCTAGGTCTGCTCACCGGCCGCGTACGCAACGTGCATGAGTTCCCGGGGCGATGGCCCATGACCCCTGGGGGCATAGGTTTAGTCCGGCGTGCTTGACCTCTCTATTAAGCCTAGGTCGGGTTGCGGCATATTGTTTGGCCGAGGCCGGGCATGACCCAGGAAAGTTTGTCTGGCCGGAGTTAATCGAGCGTGGTGGGTAAGTTGGTGCACCCCTGCAGGGAAGAAAACATCTATCGATAGCCTGTCCTACGGTAACGGACACTTGGAGTTGTATCCCGATTGATACAACTAGAACTGGACACTTGTGATGAGAATTGGATTGTGATGAGAAATGGATAGTATGGCTCTGGGATTGCTTTCTCGCAGGGAGTCGAGAAAGGATCTCTGGCCGAGGTTGATAACACTACTACTACTTTACTTTATGCTACTCTATTTCCTCCTGTTGCTGCAAGATGGTGGTTTCCAGAAGATGCTAGTCTTCGATAGGACTAGGTTCTCCCCTCTATTCTGGCTTTTCTGCAGCCCAGTCCACATATACAGCCTTCCTTTGATAATGTTGCATATGTAGTGTAGATCCTTGCTTGCGAGTACTTTGGATAAGTACTCACGGTTGCTTTGCTCCCCCTTTTCCCCCTTTGTTCTCCTTTCCGGTTGATGCAACCAGATGTCGGAGCCCAGGAGCCAAATGCCACCGCCGATGCCTGCTACTACATGGAGACCGCTGACGACCAGGAGTAGTTAGAAGGTTCCCAGGCAGGAGGCCTTGCCTCTTCGATCGTGTTGCTTTGTGCTAGCCTTCTTAAGGCAAACTTGTATAACTTATGTCTGTACTCAGATATTGTTGCTTCCGCTGACTCTTGTGTATTCGAGCTTATGTATTCGAACCCTCGAGGCCCCTGGCTTGTAATATAAAGCTTGTATTATTTTAAATTTGTGTCTAGAGTTGTGTTGTGATATCTTCCTGTGAGTCCTTGATCTTGATCGTACACATTTGCGTGTATGATTAGTGTTTGATTGAATCGAGGGCGTCACAAGTTGGTATCAGAGCCGACTGCCTGTAGGTAGCCCCCTTTCCAACTCCTTGGCCGAAGTTGAGTCTAGTCACTGAAAAACTTTTACTAACATGGCTGTGTGGCTTACGGGCCCACATCGCCATTGGGTGGTATTAGGATCTTTTACTCCTCGTCTATACTCTGGGACTCTGATCACTTTTCCATTCAGGTTAAACGAATTTACTAACTCTAACATTAGGATCCCGTGACCACATTCACCTCAAAGTTGGATAAGCCATAGTTCTTAGAATAGTATTCTGAATAGTACACACACTGTCGTGTTGACTACGAAGCGGTATCCATCGTACCTCTTTCTTTATGCATGTTTCATCATGAATGATCCTTGTCTTTGCAAATGCTCAATGCTGAACTACCCCCTGTTACATGTTAGCAGGATGGTTAGACCCGCTGGTCGTGGCCGTGGTGCCAACGATCCACCACCGCCCGAATTCTTTGCTGGAATGATGCAACAATTTGAGCTGAACCGCCGGTTCATGGAAGGAATGATGGCTCAGTTTCCTCGTCCGAACATGAATCAACAGACAACCCCAGTAACTCTGCAGGACTTCATGCGCCTCAACCCAACTATCTACCGCAGCTCAACTCAACCCCTTGATGCTGATGACTGGCTCCGCGACATCACGTATGAAATGGAGTCTGCTAGTGTGGCCCCTGCTAGCTATGTCACCTTTGCATCAATCTTTCTGAAGGGTCCCGCTGCTCAATGGTGGGACAACCACAGGCGTACCCTACCTGCTGGAACGGTCATCACTTGGCTGGATTTCCAAGCTGCCTTTCGTGCCCGCTTCATTCCTCGGGGAATCATGGACAAGAAGAAGCGAGAGTTCCGCAACCTCACCCAAGGCAACAAGTCTGTAGATGCTTATCAGCGGGAATTCTTGGACTTGTCTCGTTATGCTGAAGAAGACATTGCAACTGATGCTCGTAAGCAAGAGAAGTTTCATCATGGACTTCACCCTGATATCAAGCTAGCACTGCTCGTTCATGACTTTGCCGACTTCGCCACCTTGGTGAACAAGGCTATTTAGGTTGAGACTGGTCTTCAGGAACACCAGGGATCCTTCAGGCGCAGCCATGATGCTGGCTCATCTTCGGGCCCGTCAGCGCAGAAGCGTCGGATATGGATCCCCGCCAGCATGTACCGCCCAACTGCACCTGCACCAAGACAGTCCTATGTTGCACCTCGTATTCCCCCTCCACCGCAGAGGCAGCCCCTTCGGGTTGTACCACCCCAAGCTTCTGGTCCCAATCCCAATGATGGTCTGTGCTTCAAGTGTGGCCTTCCAGGTCACCGTTCCAGGAATGCCCTCAGAATCAGAATCAGCTGGCTCTGACTTCTAATGCATGTGGAAACAATCAGCCCCGCAACAACAATGCTAGGCCTTATGGTCGTGGGCAGGCTAACAACATTGATCTGAATGAAGTTCAAGACCAGCCTACTACTGTGATGGGTACTCTCCTTGTTAAGTCAGTACCAGCTTCAGTTTTATTCGATTCAAGGGCATCACATTCATTCATGTCAGAAAATTTTGCATATGCACACGACATTCGATGCGAGCCCATGAACACTCCAATAGTGGTACGCACCCCTGCGGGCCGATGTCAAACTACCATGATTGGTCGCGATGTTCCCTTTGAGATTGAAGGGTTGGAATTCCTTATTTCACCCATTATTCTGGAGTCTTCCAATATTGACATCATTCTGGGAATGGAATGGTTGAAAGCACATACTGCCTCTATCGTTTGCGCCACCAAGGTCGTTCACCTCCTACATCCTTCCGATGAGATAGTAAGCTACCATGCTCAGCTTGTTCGAAACGCTGAAGCACGACTTTATGTCTTGAATGTGTTGAACGCAGCACCTCTTGAGGGAATTGAAAAGATTCCAGTCGTTCGAGACTTCCAAGATGTCTTTCCAGAAGAACTCCCAGGAATACCTCCTGCCCGGGCTGTTGAGTTCGTCATCGACTTGAAACCAGGCACCGTTCCTATCGCCAAGCGACCCTACAAGATGCCACCTCATGAGCTCCTTGAACTGAAGGAGGAAATTGACAAATCTCTTCGCAAGGGTTTCATTTGTCCAAGTTCCTCTGCTTGGGGAGCACCTTCTCTCTTCGTTAAGAAGAAGGACGGAATGAACCGTTTGGTCCAAGACTACCGTCCTATCAACCAAGCTACAATTCAGAACAAATATCCCCTTCCTCGGATCAATGATCTGTATGATCAACTGGCTGGTTCATCGATATTCTCTAAACTCGACTTGAGGTTGGGTTACCACCAGATCCGTGTTCGTGAAGAGGATATTCCCAAGACCGCATTCGTCACTCGTTATGGTTCTTACGAGTACACCGTCATGTCTTTTGGCTTGACCAATGCTCCAGCCACATTCTCCCATCTGATGAACTACATATTCATGGATTACCTCGACAAGTTCGTCGTAGTCTATCTGGATGATATCCTGGTATATTCCAAGAACAAAGAAGAACATGCTGAACATCTTCGACTTGTTCTAGAGAAGCTTCGAGAACATCAACTTTATGCCAAGTATTCCAACTGCGAATTATGGCTTCCTGAAGTCACCTACCTTGGTCATGTCATCTCCAAGGATGGTATTGCTGTCAACCCAGACCGCGTTCAGGCTATTCTTGACTGGACCCCTCCGAAGACTTTCAAGCAAGTCAGAAGCTTTCTCGGACTTGCCAGTTATTGCCGCCGTTTCGTCGAGAACTTCTCCAAGATTGCCAAGCCCCTGACTAATCTGCTTCACAAGGGCGTTAAGTTCGATTGGACAGACAATTGTCAGGAAAGTTTCCAGACACTCAAGGACAAGCTGACTTCTGCCCCAGTGCCTGCTCCCTTGATTCTCGCAAGGACTTTGTCATCTATTGCGACGCTTCACGTCAAGGATTAGGCTGTGTCCTAATGCAAGAACGCAGGGTGATTGCTTATGCCTCCCATTAAGTACGTCCTCACGAAGAGAACTACCCAGTTCATCACCTTGAGCTTGCCGCGGTTATCTTTGCACTGAAGCTATGGCGACAGTACCTTCTCGGTAATCGTTGCGAGATCTTCACTGATCATTAGAGTCTGAAGTACCTGTTTACTCAGCCAAATCTGAACCTCCGTCAGCAGCGGTGGATGGAAGCTATTGCTGACTACAACTGCGGTATATCCTATACCCCTGGTAAGGCTAATGTAATGGCCGATGCCCTGAGCGTAAGTCTTATTGCGACAATCACATGGTTTTCAAAGCTCAACCCCGCCTTTGTGAAGAGCTATGCAAGCTGAACCTTCAACTAGTTCCACAGGGTTCTCTGAATAACCTTGTCTTGGAACCAACTCTTCTGAAAGCAATCAAATCTGCTCAAGCCAAAGATGCTCATGTTGATTTGATGAAAAAGGATCTTGCATTAGAGAAATCCAGAGATTTCTCACTTGGTGAATATGGAACCTTATACTTCAGAGATCGCATTGTAGTGCCCCAGTTCGAGCTTATGACAGAGAATGTGATGAAAGAAGCGCATGACACCCCTCTCTCTATTCATCCGGGAAGTACCAAGATGTATCTAGACATCCGTCAGAAGTGCTGGTGGTCTAAGATGAAGCAAGACATTGCTCGATATATTGAAGAATGTGACGTTTGCCGTCGCGTCAAAGCAGAACATCAGAAACCGGCTGGACTTCTACAACCGCTTCCGATTCCTGAATGGAAGTGGGATAAGATCCAAATGGACTTCGTCACTGGCCTTCCCAAGTCTCAGAAAGGTAACGATGCTATCTTTGTCGTCATCGACCAATTCTCGAAGGTTGCTCACTTTTTTCCAGTCAAGGAGACAATCACTGCTAGTCAATTAGCAAACTTGTATATCTCTAGAATTGTGTCACTCCACGGCATTCCGAAGGAGATCAGTTTAGACCGCGGCAGTATATTCACTTCTAAGTTCTGGGATAGTTTCCAAGAGGCAATGGGAACTCATATTACCTGGAGCACTGCTTATCATCCCCAATCCCAAGGCCAAGTCGAGCGAGTCAATCAAATTCTTGAAGACATGCTTCGGGCTTGTGTTATTTCTTTCGGCAAGAAGTGGGAAGAATCTCTCCCTTATGCGGAGTTCTCTTATAACAACAGCTATCAAGCCAGCTTGAAAATGGCACCCTTCGAAGTGCTTTATGGACATAAGTGCCGAATCCCTCTGAATTGGTCAGAAACTGTGGAACGGACGCTCATTGGTCCAGACATTATTCAACAAGCTGAAGAGCAGGTTCACATTGTCCAGGATAATCTCAAGGCGGCCCAGTCCCGCCAGAAGAGCAACTAAGACGGAAACATTGGGGTTCAACTTATCAACCTGGTGAACAAGCTTATTTGCGTGTCACTCCTTTGAGAGGCACTCATCGGTTCAGAGTCAAGGGAAAGCTAGCTCCACGCTACATTGGTCCTTTCCGCATTCTCTCTCGTCGTGGACTGGTGGCTTATCAATTGGAGTTGCCACCTCAGTTCTCTCACATTCACGACGTCTTTCATGTGTCACAACTTTGTCGATGCTTCAACGATCCAGGACGTGAAGTGGATCCGGAATTGATTGAAGTTCAAGATGATCTTACATACAAAGAGCATCCGATCCGCATTCTTGAAGAAGCCAAACGTCGAACCCGCCAGAAGGTTACCAAGTTCCTCAAGGTGCAATGGTCGAACCATACTAAAGATGAAGCCACTTGGGAACGCGAAGATAACCTCCAGGCTGAATACCCCGACCCGTACCCTTCTACCTCTTAATTCTCGGGACGAGAATTTGTTTTGGAGGAGGAGAGTTGTAACACCCCGGTGTAATGATGCTACAGTAATCCCAGAGATCAAGCTAATCATTTTGCTATAACAGTGCTTAGTCACTTTAATCAATATTCCATTTCAAATTCCAGTTGAATTCAATTTCAAATTATGAGTGAAATTCAATTTCTCAAACATGAAAACTAAAATGTTCATCATGTGCCAAATAATCCAGAACTAATATTGGTGGTGAACCAACATTTTTGCAAAGGGTTTAAGTGGCCTAAGCTACTTAAAACAGTGACCTAAGCAATAAATTAAATGCCTTTTTAATTTATAAAAATTGCAAACTGTTTCAAAAGCCTCACAATCTTTTTGTGGCAGTGCCCAATAATTCTATGAAATTGTTTTGGCCAGTAGCATATTTTTGCAAAGTCAATTGTGGCTATAAAAAAAGGCAAAATATGCTAAAAAAATAAAAAGTAAAAGCAAAGGGGTGGGAGAGCCCCTGGCCTTCCCATGGGCCTCGGCCCATCCCAGCAGGCCGGCCACACTCCCCCCCGGTCGCCTCCTCCCGCACTGTTCCCTGACCCGATTCGCTACACGCGCCGTCCCCGCCGGACCCGCCTTGCCGCTTAATTCCTCAGGGAATCATGGACAAGAAGAAGCGAGAGTTCCGCAACCTCACCCAAGGCAACAAGTCTGTAGATGCTTATCAGCGGGAATTCTTGGACTTGTCTCGTTATGCTGAAGAAGACATTGCAACTGATGCTCGTAAGCAAGAGAAGTTTCGTGATGGACTTCACCCTGAGATCAAGCTAGCACTGCTCGTTCATGACTTTGCCGACTTCGCCACCTTGGTGAACAAGGCTATTCAGGTTGAGACTGGTCTTCAGGAACACCAGGGATCCCTCAGGCGCAGCCGTGACGCTGGCTCATCTTTGGGCCCATCAGCGCAGAAGTGTCGGATATGGATCCCCCACAGCATGTACCGCCCAACTGCACCTGCACCAAGACAGTCCTATGTTGCACCTCGTATTCCCCCTCCACCGCAGAGGCAGCCCCTTCGGGCTGTACCACCCCAAGCTTCTGCTCCCAATCCCAATGATGGACTGTGCTTCAAGTGTGGCCTTCCAGGTCACCGTTCCAGGAAATGCCCTCAGAATTAGAATCAGCTGGCTCTGACTTCTAATGCCCGTGGAAACAATCAGCCCCGCAACAACAATGCCAGGCCTTATGGTCGTGGGCAGGCTAACAACATTGATCTGAATGAAGCTCAAGAGAAGCCTGCTACTGTGATGGGTACTCTCCTTTTTAATTCAGTACCAGCTTCAGTTTTATTCGACTCAGGGGCATCACATTCATTCATGTCAAAAATGTTTGCATACGTACACGACATTTAATGCGAGCCCACGAACACTCCAATAGTGGTACGCACCCCTGCGGCCCGATGTCAAACTACCATGATTGGTCGCGATGTTCCCGTTGAGATTGAAGGGTTGGAATTCCTTGTTTCTCCCATTATTCTGGAGTCTTCCAATATTGACCTCATTCTGGGAATGGAATGGTTGAAACCACATACTGCCTCTATCGTTTGCGCCACCAAGGTCGTTCACCTCCTACATCCTTCCGATGAGATAGTAAGCTACCATGCTCAGCTTGTTCAAAACGCTGAAGCACGACTTTATGTCTTGAATGCGTTGAACGCAGCACCTGTTGAGGGAATTGAAAAGATTCCAGTCGTTCGCGACTTCCAAGATGTCTTTCCAGAAGAACTCCCAGGAATACCCCATGCCCGGGCTGTCGAGTTCGTCGTCGACTTGAAACCAGGCACCGTTCCTATCGCCAAGCGACCCTACAAGATGTCACCTCATGAGCTCCTTGAACTGAAGGAGCAAAAACTAATTGGAGCAATGGAGGAGACACATACCAAGGAGCAACCCCCCAAAACAGTTTTGGAAACGGAACTTCGAGAAAAGAGATCGAAATCCGCGGGTTTGAGAGCAAGAACATGAAAGAGAGAGCTATGGCGATTTTTTTTCTGGAGGTAGGAGATGACATGGGCTAAAGAGGAAAATGACACTACAAAAAAAGACACATCCATGAAATTTTGGGCCGAACGAATTTTTTTTCTATCATACTTATGACACTTCTATGACAATAATTGTGACAAAACACGGTATCATCATAGATGTGGTGCGGTCCTACTTCTATGACAAAAAATCATGACAGAAAATTGGCTTTTCGTCCTGGGCGGGCCGGAGACGCAGCTGCATGACATTCTTTGGGCCGTCCATGACGGAAAAAATCGAGGGCGAGGAAAATATCGGGGTGTTCCCGGTTACGGTGGGTGGTCGGGGGCGAGCGATACGCGTTTCTCTCATACACGCACGCGCGTGGGTGCGAGGCGTTGGGCTCTAACTGAACCCGAGCGATTGCACTGCAGGCTACGCGTTACTGAACCCGAGCGATCGATCGATGGCTGTTAACTGAACCCGATCGAGTGATTCCTTCGCTACTGCTGCTAACTAAAGCCAATCGATGCTGCCTCTGGATGAACAGTGAGTGTTGCTGGGGGGTTTGGATGAACAGTTTCCAGTGGGGGTGGATGAACAGGACCCCGTGGCGTTGCCTCTGGATGAACAGTGAGTGTTGCTGGGGGGTTTGGATGAACAGTTCCCGGTGGGGGTGGATGAACAGGATCCCGATCGTTCGAGCCGGTCGGGGCTGGATGAATAGGACCCCGTGGAGGGCAGGATGAACAGGACCACCGCGTGGAGGGCAGGATGAACAATAGACGGTGGAGGGCTGAATGAATAGTAGCCCGTGGAGGGGTGGTTGAACAGGAGCCTGTGGAAAGGGCTGGTTGAACAGTAGCCGGTGGAGTAGTGCGCGGTGGAGGCTAGATGAGCAGGAGCCCATGGATAAACAGTCGCAGGTGGAGGCTGGAGGAGGTCGACGGTGGATGAACAGTAGCCCGTGGAGGCTGGAGGGGGTCGACGGTGGAGATGAACAGTATCCCGTGGAGTCTCGTTTTGCGGTACGCCTCACCCCTCCCGATGAACAGGACCCTCGTTTCGACCGCAGCACTCCAACACAAGTCTGTTTCCTCCGTTTTGCGGTATGCCACACCCCTCCCGATCAACAGGACCCCCGTTTCGATCGTAGGAGGTCCGTTTCCTCCGTTTTGCGGTACGCCAGACCCCTCCCGATGAACAGGATCCCGTTTCGAACGTGGCCGGTTGAACACAAGGCCGTTTCCTCCGTTCTGCGGTACGCCAAGCCTCGTTTCCATCGGCTGTTCCGTCCAAGCCGGTTGGCTCCCACGCGTTCCGTTGCCTCCCGATGAACACGACGATGCATTCCGTTCCGACTCAGCCGGTTGGCTCCCCATGAACACGACGACGACACTGTTTCTCCGTTCTGACCCAGCCATGTACACGAGCCCTGACCGTACGTATGCGTGAGTAGGCGTTCGAGACCCTGCCCATATGTACGTACGTGGCCGTATTTTCTTTCTTGCACACTGGCCGCTATACGTACGTGTACATGCTACGTGCGCGCCTCTACTACGACACGTGTGCGCCTCTACATCGACCAGTATGTACGTACACGTTCGTGACCAGAATGACAATGCTACGTACGCTTCGACCGGGTGGGTCCCGACTGTCAGGCACTTCCTTGCGTGCGAAGATGTAGCTGGTGGGTCCCAGCAGTGAGGGTGGCGAATCATTTTTTTTGCCCAGACGCACTTCCTTGCTTGCGAAGATGTAGCTGGTAGGTCCCAGCAGTCAGGGGGAAACGTTTTTTTCGCGAAATATAGTTGCCCATCCGGTAGCTCCCTGCTGTTAGGTGGAGAAATAATTATTTTGCGCGTAATAAGGAGGCACTTCCTTGCGGCCGCCGTGGACCCAGCTGTTAGCCTCTCCACGTACAGTACTCTTCCGATGGAAGTCGTTCCTTGACTACGTTGAAAACTCCGCGGCGAGAGCACCAGGGCGGTGGACGACGGCGAGGCCTAGGAAGGGGACGACGCGGAGCCGGGGAAGACGCGACAGTGGAAGCCTGCGCGGAGAGGAGTACGAGGGTTCACTGGTTCGGCTGCGGTGTGAGGCTGCCATCGCCGCAGAATAACAGGGGGTGTGGGTGAGTAGAGGGATGCCCTGGCCAGCGGTGGGAGTAGTAGGGGGCCATGAGGCCTGCACGGGAGGCGGGAGCAGGCGGTCCCGCCGGCGCTGGATTTGGCGGCTGGAGCAAGAAGATCGGAGATTGAAGAAACGCGACGGCCATTGGATTGACATCCAACGGTTATGTCTGCTAGAATCGTTTGTTGACGGATATAATAACTAAAAAAATCTTGCATATGCGTCAACTTAATAGGCCCATAAGTCAGACCATTCCCTCTTTTTTTAATAATTTATATATAGCTCATTGCGACTTCTTATGCATTTTATTGCAATCCATTTTTTTGGTTGGCCAGGGCCAATTTCGCATATTTCTGTGGGTTCCAAACTATTTTTAATACCGAAATGTCGAGCCAGATTTAAAGTACTTTGAAGATATATTTAAATTAGGTTAATGCCCAGTGAAATAGGAATCTGAAAATGTGAAAAAATTCAGAAATTATAAAGTAATTGCCAATTTGTCATCTGTTTTATATTTACAACCCATTTCATATTACTTTCAAGATTTGCAGGCGTCTTGAAAGAGCTGCAGCCCATCAGGGCGTAGAAAAATAAGTAGGCCTGGATTGGGTATTCTTCAGAAAAAATAAACTGGGCTCATTTTCACAAAGAAAAAATAGCCGGGCTGGTCACATGGTGAACATAAAATATAAACCTGGGCTAGACGGGCCACATCCCAGTTCAAACCCTGCTCCGTCTCAACAATAACAAAAAAATACTGCTCGAGCTGCTACGTCCCAGGTGTGAGGCGATCTTGTGCTGTTATCTTGTCTATTGACTATATACGCTCACAATGTCATGGGTCCCAGATGTCAGAAAAACACTAGGAGGAAGCATTTGATTTTTCCATACGCTGGCATGGTGGGCTCTAATGTCATCCTCTCCACGTACTTCTGCCGATTCCTGTTGTTTGTTGACCATGTTGACAACGCGAGAGGGCGGCACCGCGGAGGACGACGGCGAGGCCTCGGACATCGGCGTTAACGATTTAGGAGACGGTGGGGCGGCGATGCGTGCGCTGAGGCGCAGCCAGCCGTGGGAGGCGGAAGCAGGCGGCCCCGCCGGCGCTGGTTTGGTTTTGGCGGCTGGAGGAAGACGGGACTGAAGAAACACGACAGACTGTAAAAGCAGCAGGAGTACTTAACAACCTTAACTGAAACCAGCAGGGGCACTTAACAACCATAGCTGAAAGCAGTATGAGTACTTATACAGCTTCAACCGTACAAAGCACACCTCGAAGAGTGCTACTTTGCCTACAGTTAACCAAGGGTGAGGCCGCCAAGCCCCAGGACAAGGCCCAGGCGCCACCCCGCGCATCCACAACCTTCTGAAAGCGGCTTCATCTCGCAATGTGGTCAATAAATAGGATATTCGCTTTAGATCCATGGAAAAGCAGGAACATAATCTTCTGTCCTATTCTCCAATATGGACGAGCCTTCATTATTTGAGACCACCCATGAATAAGTATATTTTCACCTCCAAGGGGAATGGAGTAGGTCGACATAAACATCATGTTGTGACCAAGCGCAAGTCTGACCCGACCATGGTCAGGCATCTGTATAGGAACAATAGAACTGGGTAGTTTCTGTTTCAAGAAGATCACAGCTATAAAACTGCGTATAAGCAATAGTTTATGAACAACATATATAACAGAAAATAGCTCGTACCATAAGTTTCTCGACACAGTTGGAGCTGTTCAACAAGTGCAGCAGTGGCACACATATCCCACGTGGCCTTCCACCATTGAAACGCCCCACAAGGACCTCAAGACGATCAATAAAGTGTAGGAACTTGTGGATGTCGTCCCAGTCAACTTCAGTGCCATCAGTAACAGCTGAGTTGTTACAGAATAACAAACGAGCAGCCTGCTTAACTCTGAAAAAACCTACACGTGCCACCAATTATAAGAAAATATTAGTTAGAAGTAGCATCTTCGTGAGAGATCCGTTGCTACTTCTAAAGTTAAATTGTGATCAGTTAGACATAATAGGTGGATTAAGAAGTAATCGAGGCAACAAGCAAGAACCAGATACAAAACTAACATGGATGAAAAATTGGAACTACGTCGGGGTGGAAGATCGCAGTGAAGATAAGACCAGGTTCTGCTATTTCCATCAACATTCGTGCGCCAACTTTCAGTCCGTGACACTTGAGAAAGTTTATCCAAGTTCGGCCATAAGAAAGCAGCGATCTTCTTGGTTCATGAATCCAACTCGAAACTTATATCCATGGCTTGTCTTCACTGTTACCATTAAACTGGTGTATTCAGTTATGGCAAGGCCGAGCATCTTGAGTACATGTGTTCTGGCAGAGCAAGGAATGCACTGCTGGAAAAATAATATGAGAACACAATGTATTCCCTATATCCAAATCTAGAAATACTTTCCTCCTTCACGTCAGTGTTGACCATGGTACTAGTACCTTTTATCCAAATATAGCAATCCAAATTTCCAAATTAGTCGACATCATGTTCAAAAAACCCCACCCTCCCGGATAGAAAAGAGGATTCTAGGAACATATTGTGCGTGTTTTAAAATCCTGTGTTAGGATGAGAAGGAACAAGTGTGGCGTCTCGCCGAGGGTGCAGAAACTTGTAGGGTCCTCGCACTTTGGGCACTGCAAATGAAACACACTAGATTCAGTAGGAAGAAAAATGCATCAACGGCGGCGGCTGCCATCCTAGGAGTACCCGTGACCAAGGGACTTGGATTTATCGGGGATGGATGAAGAATTCGTACCAGGTTCTCCATGAGAAAACCCTATGCAATCGTCGAGCGGGGGTTTTCTCTGAACAAGCAGACAAGGGAGAAGGGATTCAGGCCGAGTGAAATATTGCCGCTTCGTCCGTCCAGCTTACTGCTAAAGCTGGAAAGGTGGGGGGTTTTTGTGATTTGACAGCTCATTGGGCATTAATGCGGCGCTACGATCGGGGTGTGTCTACCGTGCAGTTGTGCACTCTAATTTGGTGCATATGGCATGTGGACCCCATTGCCGAATGCCCCACATATCAGCGTAAGGAAGTAGAAAGACAGGAGTAACTAGTTATTACACATACGTATATTTTTGACAGAAAGATATTCCCTCTGTAAAGAAATATAAAGATCTTTTATATCACAACTTTATACATAAGAAAATTCAAGGGGAATATATATAACATATATAATTATAAAAAACAGAGTTTTTTTAACATGGTATAGACGAGTTGGTGATGATGGTGTGCCTGTCATCCTGCAATATAGGCCGTCCGATTTATATCTGACGGATAGGAAGGAAACTATGGCAATTTTGCAAAAAGGTACCCACACACCTCTCCGCATTTGCAAATAAGGCCTTCCCTCGTTCATCCTTTTCTCTCACAAGATAAAATACTCATACAAATGCATCTTGATGTTACGTGCAACGCACGGGCACTATGGGGGTTCAGCTGAGAAATACTCAGACAGGCTCACGTTTCTGGACTTTGGGCCATAGGCCGGTGGGCCTGCATGTTTGGGGGCCCATGTGTTCTCCCTCAGCGCTTTTGATATTGCAAGCGGTCGGTACGGCGCTGGTTTTAGATGTTGTCGCAAGGTGAATACACAAAATTGAATAAAGCACAACAGCTGCTGGAATGAAATCAAACGGCAGTTCCTAACCAGCAATCAGAGTTGCAATTCTATCAATGATACTGTCGTACTACTTATACACACAAGACACTTGTTTCACCATGCCAGAGTATTACATCAAAATCTCTCGGTGGATAGATCAGTTCGGCGGTACTGAAGAATTTCAAAGTTGATTTGGACCAGCTCTCCTTGCCGAGAAAGTTGGATTTTGACATCATCCCCTACCGCAAGATATGATTTAGATTTGAACCTTGACCATCCTTTAGCATCAATCATCATGCGACCATCCTTTGTACTTACGGTATATTGAGCAGGTTCATTCACACCAAGGCTGCGCATGATAAGAGAAACTTGGTCGTTGTCGCCCGGATTGTTGAACGACTCCCTCGTTGATGTAGGAATTCTCTATTTGCAAACAAGAAGACATACCCAAACAGTTAGATCAACACAGTGAATCATGCGAAACAACATGGAAATAAAAAAGAACGAAACACTTGGGCGGCCAATGCTTACCAAGAAGGTGGACATGTCGGTTTTTGTAAGGACTTTGGTATATGAAGTGCGAACTGCAGCCCAGTCTGTTGCCGGGCAACTGCACGTTCGGTTGCCGCTGCACGGGCCGGAGCAGATGCAAGTGCAAGTGTTGGTGCTGGTGCCGAAGCCGCTGCTGCTGCCGGAGATGGTGCTCCTTCTAGAGCTGGTGCCGGTGTCGGAGCAGGTGCTGGTGTCGATGCCCGATCCTCCGGTGGATCAGCCTGATCCGCTGAGGCGGTCGGTGCCCAATCCTCAGCTGGATCAGACTGAGCTGCTGCCCCTGTCAGTGCTAGAGCAACTGCCGGTGCTCGATCTGTTGCTGAAGGTGGTACCGATGTGCGAGACAGCGGCGATCGTGTCTGGTCTGGTATGATCAGCTTTCTAACTTGACTAGGCTTCGTGACCGTGATCCAGTTTTTTTTCTTCATTTCTTCTAAACACGAGAAGGACTAATTGTGGCATTTTTGTTAAACCAAACTGCAGTTCATCATAGGTAGCATTGATGTTCATAAAGTACTCCCTCCGTCCCAAAATTCTTGTCTTAGATTTGTCTAGATACGGATGTATCAAGTCACATTTTAGTATTAGATGCATCCGTATCTAGACAAATCTAAGACAAGAAATTTGGGACAGAGGGAGTAGTTGAAAGTAATCTATAAGAAATCAGTGTCAACCTCTCGCATGTTTTGGTCAAAAGAGGAATTTAGAACCGTCATTTGGCACACAAAAATCACATGCAATATCACCCAGAAAGTTGTACTACTAGTACTAGTACTGCGTGTTAGATGAAAAAACACGATCAAGATCGAGAAAAAGATCGTCAAGAAGAGATATTACCTGGACTTTCTTAATGAGGGATCCCGGAGAGGGGGGCTTGGACAGGGCGATGGCTTTGAGCTTGTCTGCGGTAGTCTCGGCTGGGTGCTTGCGCTTCTTCGTACCATGAGCCTCGACGGTTTTGGCCAGAGCCATAGACATCACTTCGGCCGGTGCTCCAACGTCCATCAAGAAACTATCAAATAGAAATAAAAGAAAAGAAACCATAATCACAAACCCAAAAGAAGAAAAGAGAAGGAGTTATAGGATCAGTCTCGGGGTTGCAAGACCGGGCCTTGGCCAGAATCAACACCATTGATGCGCTCACCTTTCCTTCTTTGGGAGAGAAGAACAATGGCAGAAGCAGGTCGGGGTTTTCTTGAAGAAATGAGGAAACAGATGAGGGAGAAGCGAGGGTTGGGTAGAGAGGAAGCTGAGAGAGAAGAGTGAAATGATGGTTGCTTCGTCCGTCCAACTTACTACTGGAAAGGAGGGGGTTATGTGATTTGACGGCTCATTGGGCATTACTGTGGCGCTTCGATCGGGGTAGTCTACCATCACTCTACTGCAGAGTAATTTAGTGCATGGCTGGTGGACCCCGATGCTGGCTGTCCCACACGTCGGCGAAAGTGAGTAATTTAGTGCATGGCTAGAGGAGGATCCGCACGGTAGAGCGTGTCCACTGTTTTTCTGAAGAAAAAAATGATTACAGCAAGCGTTTCCACTCTTACGACGGAGGAGTGCGAAACACGGCAGCCACTTGAACATACACAGTGCTCCTACTACTAGGCATGTGCAGTGGTTAATACGACAGTACTACATAATCTTGTTGCTAGTGTAGTAAGATATGACGACGACAAATGATGTTGTGCGCATGTCAACTATATGAACAGTAATGTAGTAACATAGTACCGCTTTCTCGACTGTCCGGTCGAGAATGAACGGTGAGATCAATGTTAACAGAACTAGGTCTACAGCGCACGGAGAGTACGGTGCTACAGTACTCCACGAAACATGAACCAGATGAAGCACGAATAGTGTTAGGCAGGGTGTATGAAGGGTGCACGGGATGGGAGCAAAAGTTCCCTTCTCGACCCACTTTTGGGTGTTTGGCAGAGTGCATGAAGGGTGCATGAGTCCACACTAGTAGGTTAACACAAATACACGAAGAGGAAACAACTACTCCGTCTAGGTGTGTAAGTCATCTTACATTGTGCACTGCGACCAAGGCGGAGAGGAAAACGAGAAAACTTAATGTCTTTTTGCTAATTAATAACATTGCATGCAATGAACTAACCACTGCATGTCATGTTTATTAGTCTCAACTCATTGAAAGCATGCACGGCCCACGTCTCTTATTGTTTGATATGTCACAAAACAAGAAACGGGGAGGGAGTTAATGTACCGTGCCTAAGTGTTTTGGGATTATTTGGTTTTCGTAAGGTGACTTACACACTATATTGAGATGAGAATGCAACCAAACACACCCACACGCTTTGTGCTACAGTGACTGATCTGCATCATCTGAGTTTGATCCAACGGTCATGTTGCGCCGAGACATGGACATGCCCATGCAGAGGGCGCCTAAACACCACCGAAGTCCCTCTGCTTCTCGAGGCGCACGACGTTGGTGATGCAGGGGGGAATGGCTGAAAGGCAATGCAATCTACGGGAAGGCAGAGGGAGCCAGCCGAGGAGCGGGGAATCTTTTGGTTTTCACCATGGTAAAACACCAGTCGACGACTTCTCACATCAGGGAGCAGTGGGTTTTATAGGTGGAGTCATCGTGACTAATTGCTGCCGCGCCTGCTCCCGTCAATCAAAAAATTAAAAATCCTGTCGCGCCTGCTCCCGTCAATCAAAAAATTAAAAATCCCGCCGCACTCAAACACCAGAGCAACGCCGCGGTGGATGTTTAAATTTACCTTCCGACAAGTAGATAAAAAAGGGGTGAACAAACAAATGTGGCGGCGGCCTAGCTAATCGGTCTAACTAGCTCAACTAGCTAGCCACCGTGTTTTACTGATGTACTCGACGGGAAAAGTGGTCTTTCGTGATTTGACGACTCATTTATTTACTTGCTTAGGCGAAAACGCGCGGTAGGGCATCCCATGCCAGGAAGAATATATGCGTGCACGACCTGGGAGGACCCCGAAACCGCGCGGCAGGGTGTGCCATGTCTCGGCACGGAGGAAAAATGTGCGTGTAAAAATTTACTGTATCAGACGTAGTACCTATGGTTCGACCTCGGGACCCAGCCAGTCGATCGAAAACACCCCACTAGCCACACAGCTTCATCATGCTAACATGGCACGGAGGATAGGTGTGGTTAGCTCCGTCTCGACCAGCCACAACGTCTCTTGTTCTAGGCGATTCTTCTATTTTCCAAGCTTTTTTTAGTTGTAATAACACCACGGCAAGCTAGCGCCGCTCTTCGTGTGTGCCCGTGCAAAGGTTAGACGATGGAGAGAAGAGAGAGATCGCAGACCTGGGACCCACCAGTAAGTGAGTCAACGGTCATGCACGTGTAGACGAGGCACTCCCTCTACTCTACTCAACGTAATACTGTATAAAATCAAGTTATGGGACAAAGCCAACAACCGTTGTTGTTTCGGGCTATCGACTTACGCTTTGTAGTCTAGGTTGCCAGTTCGAATCTCGTCTTTCAGATTTGTTAGTTTTAGGTCCAAATTTGATTAATGACAAGTGGGACCCTCGTGTGTTGTTCCGATATTTCAGTGAGGATGGTTTTTTGAACAAACACTTTGCGCGGTTAGACAAGTAACGGCACAAGTTACACGTATTTTGCAAGTTTACGAACAAAAATAACAGCGGCATAGAATATCACATCCACCCCGCATCTTAGATGCTATGGTGATACGAGTTTTTACACCGTTGGAAGTGAGATCCAATGGCTTGGGAGTAGTCTTTGTAATTATGCGCAATTTCCAAACTCTCCAAAGGTTTTTTTGCAAATAAAGCATTCAGGCCTCGTGTGTGCCGCTGCATCTTGGATCCAACGGCTCCCCGTTGCTCATATTAGGTGCTCCCCGTAGCTTAATTACCCGCTACGGTGATATGAGCATCTAGGTCATATGATTAGTGATCAGATGGCACATGCGTCGTACTTGTACTATCTGCGCAATTCCCAAACTCTCTCAGCCGTATATTGCAAAAACATTCAAACCTCCTACCGTGGGCCGTTAGATCTCCGTGAACTCGTATCACCATAGAATCTACGGTGCGGGAGCACCTCATATTCTCCCGTGCGAGAAAACATAAGGTGCTCTCGCAGCTTGGATGCTACGGTGATACGAGCTTCGAGGTCGTTTGATCTGAGATCCAATGGCATCTGAGCAGTCTTTGTGCTTGTAAGCAGTGGCCGAAATCTTTGGGGGCTTTTCTGCAAAAAACCATTCGAACCACCGAGGAGGCGTTGGGTCACAAATCCAACGGCTCCGAAGAGCTTGTATCACCAAAGCATCTAAGGTGTGGTAGCACATGATATTCTTACATACAGGAGAATATCATGTCCTCCTTCATCTTAGATGCTACGGTGATACGAGCTTCGAGGTCGTTGGATATGGGATCCAAGGGCATCTGAGTAGTTTTTGTACAAATTGTGTGCAATTTTCAAACTCATCAAGGTTTCCTGTAAAAATATTAAGACATCATGTGTGCTGCTATATCTCAGATCTACAAGCTCCAAGCAACTCGTATCGGCATATAGCATCTAAGGTATGGGGGCACATGATATTCTCCTGGGGAGGAGGGGTGGGGGTGCACAACCAATCGGTGGTTGGGAGGGTGGGGACAAATATAATCTAAACAACCCTAAACAGAGCTTCACAATTTTATCTAAGGTCGAGGGGGTGAACCCCGACAATCATAGCTCCGCCTAATTAAACACAACATTTGCATGTACTGTAGTACTGCACTTAATTTTCATGTTTCAGTTTCATGTTTGTTTTAAATATTGAATTGAGGACCATGCATGTCTTACATTTTACTCCCTTCGTTCCTAAATATTAGTCTTTTTAGAGATTTCAAGTGGACTGGCACATACGGATGTATATAGCATATTTTAGAGTGTAGATTCACTCATTTTGCTCTGTATGTAGTCGCTTGTTGAAATCTCTAAAAGACTAATATTTAGGAACAGAAGGAGTATTTTTGAATTCGTGTCATACATGCATGGTTTGGAAAAATAGATGCACTATACTTATTGGATTGTTGTTGTGTTCGTGTGTGGGTGTCTCTGTGTGTGTGTGTGTGTGTCTGTGTCTGTGTGGTCATATGCTTGATACATACAAAGTTTTCTCACCTCCATATTGTTCATCTTTTAAATTTGAATTTGCATTGAAAAACTTAGCAGGGCTACCATGAAATGTAAAATCCACGTTGAGATCACTATATCACAAACTCACTCTAATTCAACAACTCGTCATAAATCAATTACCACGTTGACATTATTGTTAAGAAAAATACGGGCATTGTAATACACATAGATTCGTTCGGCAACTTAAAAGGTTCCTTTCATATTCTCGAATGGTAGGACCCAATGGCGTACCAGCCAGACCTTGGCTCGTGTTGATCCTAAAAAAATAAAAAATAAAAAAACCGGGCTCATGTCCTTCTGGTGGCGTGCGTGGTACGCACATTAGGCAACCCCAACCAGTCAAGCCTCCGCGTTTTGAGTCGAAATTTCTGGCGGCCAGAATTCCAGCCCTAGGAAATTCCCCTCATGTCCTCGGTCCATAATGACTACCAATGAACAACGGGATGCTTTAGTAACTAGACAACATTGTGTTAAAAAAAAGTAAGTAGACAACGTTACCTACCGTGCCGAGCACGGTTCAATTCCCTCGGTCGCCGCTCGCCAAGGTCACCTGTCAACTGCATTGCCTAGTACTACTACTACACCAGGATGAGCACATAATTGAGCCCGTTTGTTCGTGCCTAGTACTTGAGTTAATATATCAGGCAATGCACTGGTACGGAGGGATTATCCTTTTGCTCTGCATATATAACTTGTCTGAAGTCTAACTAAGCAAAATGTTTGACCAAATCCTTTCTTAAGAAATACAACAGGACAAATGTATGGCTTGAAAATTTATTGCATGATGCAAGTTATGATATTGTTTCGAATCCTGGATCTTAAATTTCAAAAAATCCAAAAGTGACCATAAATTCTTGAAACTGAGCATGGTCACGTGATATGGCACAAATATTACTTCGTAATTTTTTTCTTCAATTTGAGACAAGCTGCTTATGACAAGTTGCACAAATGAAGAGCCAAGGTATTTTGGAACAAAGACCTGTCACGTTAAGGCGAACACTTTCACTATTGAAACCGTGGGTGTTTACGTGCCACCACGAGTCCCGCTTCTCATCGGCAGGTGCCGTCCGAGCAAGCGTGTGAGTCGACGGGAGGCGTGTGAGCAGACCGCTACGCCGGCTGACAGGGAGGCGTGCAAGCAGACCGCTGTGAAGGCTCACCGGGAGGCGAGCCCTTTGACCTGGCTCCGCCGCCCACCTTCGTCCCAACCGCTCCCACTTTTAATGTCGTCGGCGCCGCAGTTTAAAATCAACCCCGCACTACCCGGTATCGCTACAATCTTCTCTCTTCCTCCCCGATTCTCCTGTCGTCTACCTCCAACGAGCCTGACCTAAATGTACGCCATGCCACATCACGATGGTCTGCTCTTAGTCTTCCAGTTTACCTAGGAAGACACCCAGCCGGAGTCTCAAGAACATAAGGTGCTTTGGGACGATCTTGAACTGGCCTTGCGAGAAGGCGCCGCGCCTGTCCCTGCACCCGTTCCGGCTCCCGTCGCCCCGACTGCACTAGCGCCCTTCCCCGGGCATTGATGGGCTGGGAGCCACACATTGTCGCCGAGCTTGATGCCATGGGGTTCCACGAGGTCCCCGCCGACTTTCACGCGCCCGTGCACCTGCCAGCGCATGCGCCTGTGCGTGCACTGACGTGCGTGCCGGTGCCGGTGCCCGTGCACACGAATGTGTCCGCCGCGCCGTTGACAATGCCTGTCCCCGCGCGGGTGCCAGTGCCCCCCTCAGCGGCATGGATGGCCGCCGTCGACCGCTTCCTCGCACCAACTCCAGTCGCCTCCTCCTGCCAGTTGACTCGCTCCTGGAGACCGAAGTCCAGAACATTATGGCCTTCCCTGAAGCTAGGGCCAACGTCCAGGAGTACGCCAACAACGGCGCAAGACGCCACCGTCGCCGTCGGTCAGTGGACAGACGACACACAGAGCACGGCAGAGGAGTCGCTTCCCACAGCAAGACGCCGCCGCCGCCGCCGCGCAATCTAAATTTGCCATGAAAAACGTTCAGATTGCCATGCTTAAAATCCGAACGTTTATCATTTCCGTTTATTTTAGATCGATCATCGTATAATTTAAAGTTGGAGTCAGACTGAACGAAATCTATGGTTTGATCGATTGAATGTTCTGCTAGAGCCGTATCAAATTAAATATAAAACGTCATCAAGCCACATGTATTCCTTGTCATCCAACGACCTAGACTGCTTCAATGTCGAGCGCTCAACACGTTTAGCGTGCAGTTAATTTCATGCCAAAAATAGTGCTAATCACATAATAACACGCAAATAATATCCAACTTAATATCCGCATGCACTTAATAGACTTCCAAATTAACGTGCATTGCATGTACACACTGACTAGTGCTGCTAGCACGTGAAACTGGTGCCATAACTTATGAATGCGTCCAGATATGGTCAACGGCAACATCGCCCGCGAGTTCTTCGTGTATGCCCGTGCGTCTAAACGCAGAAGGGGAGGAGAGAGAGAGAGCACACATGGAACCCACCAGTAAGTGAAGGCGAATAGTACTAAAAATAATATTACATGTTATCAATTAAATAGGCTGTGGTAATATAAAAACATTATGTGAACAAAGGGAGGTACAACAAACATTGCTGTTCTATGTATGTTGCCTTTTGACGTGCGGCTTGAAGGCCCTGGTCGCATGTTCGATCCTCGTCCTTTATTTTTTAATTTGTATGTGGGTCCAAATTTGTTTCATGACATGTGGGCCCCTCGGTGTGTTGTTTGTAGCACTTTAATTTGTGGGTCCAAATTTATTCCATTCCTAGTGGACTATCGGTGTGTAGTTTTGTAGCTTATTTATAATAATTAAGGAGAACAACAGAGTGTTTTGCAATAATACCATGGTGCGACATTGAAGCCGAGAAAGGACGTGCGAGAGAGCGATGACCGAGCCAGAGGGAAATCAACTAGGGGAGTTGCGGGGGTTGCAACGGTGTTTCGAGTAGTTGTCGGCCGAATGCTACGAAAATATAATCTAAACCGACCGGAATAAATGCCTACACAAATTAATCCAAGGTTGGAGTGCCCCTTGCAATGTAATGGCTTTGCGAGGGATGGAGAGGTAGCTTCAATCCGTGGAAGATACGGCGTGAGAAAGCGAGGTCAATCGAGAGACATATAGATAGAGAGACAAAGTGAGTGTGGTCCGACATTCATGGAACAGATATATATGCTCTGGAGTGATATTGTACGATTGAGCTTTTGGCAAGGGCGAGGGCTGTAAGATAGAGCTTGAGAGATGATCCAGTCACAGACGTGTAGATATATTTTGTGCATGGGAGGAAGCAAGGTCGATCGATCACATAGGGTCGTCGTGCGATCGAAAGAGTGAGACGGGTTGGAGAGAGTGACCTAGATAGGCAATGTGCATGAGAGAGTATACAATGTGAATAAGTCAAATTGGGCTCAAACATGGTGATATATCGTTTTTGTCCGAGAAAGAGCGAGGTCAATCGAGACATACAAAGAGAGAGAGAGAGAGAGAGAGAGAGAGGGGAGAGAGAGAGAGAGCGAGCGTGGCCCGCCATGAGGTTGAAAGAGTGGGGGCGGCTTCGATGGACTGACCTAGATAGACAATCTGTGTGAAAGAGTATAGAGTGTGTCGATCGAGGCCCGAACAGGGAGATATATCATTTGTGTGTGAAAGAAAACGAGGTTAAATGAGACTCAGATAAAGAGAGCGAGATTGAGCGAGTGTGGCCCGCCATGCGGAAGAAAGAGTGAGACAGTCTCGAGGGAGTGACCTAGATAGACAACGTGCGTGCGTGCGCACGAGAGGTTGGGGGGCTAGATAGGCAATGCATGTATTTAGCGTGAGAGGGTGAGAGGGAGAGGGAGAGAGAGCTCGGCATGGGGTGCAATGGCGGGTGTGTGAGGTAAATACATTTCGTAACAGAGTGGAAAAGGGGGGTTGTGTAGTTGAGAGAGTTAGAGATCGAAACATGGAGAGAAAGAATGGATGTGTGTTGGAAACCGATAGCTTCCTAAGGTGGTTAGGAGAGGAAGATTGACCGATACAGGAAGTATGTAGCGTGTGTGCAGGGGGGGGCTAAAAACAACATTTGAATGTAGATAGTACGAGACTTAATATCGATGTTTCAATTCGGTGTACATTGTAAAATTTGAACTAAGGACCATGCATATGGGTAATTATTTCGAATTCGTGCCATACTAGGTTTCGAAAAGTTGACACTGACATGATTTGTTGTGCTATTTTGTTGGTCATATGTTTGAATCCATCCAAAAGTTTTCTCACTACCATGGTGTTCATCATATACATATGAATTTGTGTTAAAAAAGTAGCGTGGATACAGTGAAATGCGAAATCCACGTTAGAATTGGAGATCGCTATGTGACACACACTCTAATTCAAATAACTAATTATGTGACACACACTCTAATCCACGTTAGCGTGGATACCGTTTCGATTTTTTTAAAATAACTCCTCATTAATTAATTTATGGTATCTCGTTTCGAATGACTAATTATTGCAAGGAAAGCACGGGCATGGTAATACATACAGATTCGTTTGCAAATGAAAGAAGATTCGTTTGCATTCTCAAATGTAGGCGCACCAGGGTCGTGTCGTGGTGGTCGCGTGTGTCGGACGGACGCGTACACCCAGCCACCCACCCCCTTCCCTCACTCCCCCTCCCCCCCAAAAAAAGGACAATGACAAAATAAGTTCGCGCTTCCACGTTTCGGATTGAAATATCTAGCGGCCACAATTCCAGCCCTGCAAAATCTCCCTTCTCCACCGTCCCCTTCCGCGCCCAGATTGCTCAAATCCATAATTCGCCACCAACCCAAGCAAAGTTCGAATCGCCCCTCGTCTCGTCTCTTTCCCACCTCTGTGCCGGACGACGACGACGAAGATGACGGTCGCGCTTCACCACCGCACCGGAGCTACCTCATCTACACCCTCGTCCACCGCACCGGGTGGTGCACCGACAACGTCGGCCGCCGCAACCGACGTGCCTCACAGACACCGACTTCCACTGCATCAGGTGCGCTTCACCGACGCCGTCTCCCAGCTCACCGGGGCTACTTCACCGAGCACATCGTCGCGCCTCCGCCCCCTGAGGCCGCTGGGGCTTCACCAATGGTCTCGTCCACCGCATCATAGCGCTCCGCTGCCACTCAAGATTTGCATCCGTGCGCGGCCAGCCAACGCCAGCGCATCACCCTCAACGGCTCTGAAGTGACCCGCACTCTAGCTAGGCGAGCATGCCCAAACGCCGGCCCGAACTAGGTATCCACACATCACTCCCTTCACTGTTCCGACGATGTTTGGATATCCTTTCACCGCTCTCTTAGCTTACACGCCTATCGAAATCTGACTTTAACTGTTATTTCTTCTGGAGATATCATCTGAAACAAGCAAATCCATTTTTTAGCGAAGCATGACGGTGCTACGGGATCTGGTACACATCCTGCACACCCGTATAACCTTGTAAGTATCTGTCCTCCGGTACAACAACAAGGTCGATTCCTCTTATTTGATCAGCCATTTGCCGTGTCAAAAATGCAGAGGGGGGGTGCAAGGAGCACAAGGCCTGCACATCCAAGAAAGTGGTAACATGGACTTGTACATGGAACATCCGAAGCGCAAGCAGAGCTGCAGTGAGCCTGTACAACGAGCTAGCGTAAGTCCCTGCATTTCATTTAATTCGTACTGGTATTCGTGTATGATTTGTGTGAAGTGGCAGATCCATGAATTCAAGTTACCAGGGGCGAACCTTTAACTTAAAAAATACGAAGGCACTTGCACTCCGGAAATCAACATAACTTGAGAAATGTGAAGCTACATGCACTTTGAAAACCAGCTAATGATCCAAAGTAGTTCAGATTATAAACACTAAATGATGCAAGCACCAAAAACACAAAATGCAACATGGTGTAGAAGGACTACAAACATGGTCTGTACCTGCTTGAATTATTCGTTCTCTAGCTGAAAATATCGAATTGTAATTGCACCTATAACCAGTGCGCAAACTGCATATCAATATATCTATCCTGCACAAGTATGCCAATAGTTTCAAACAACAGATTAGAAAAGTATTTATGCTACGTTGTCATGATACGGGGACTTTCTGGTAGATGGCCTCGACGTTTCCTCAAGCCATGAAAACGCACTATAATTTGCTTGTCATCAATGTATGCCTGCAAATCTCTATGTCTCTCTCAACATAGCAGATCATCATTAGACACTAAATCCTTCAATGGGAGCTTGCAAAATGCTTGCATTAGATGCCTCATTAGACACTATATGTTCATCACCAGGAGCATGTAAAATGTTTGCATCAAATCCTTCATTAGCAGTCTGTTCATTAGACACTTCAGGCTCAAGAACAACATGAGCTTGGATGTTTGCACCGGAAACTTGATTAGATACATCAGATTCAGTCAGTTCAGTATTGATTGGGGGAGTTATAAAATAAGTAGAAATTGGTCTCATTTTCTCATAGATTCCCTACATACAAGCAGTTTTACAACACCATCAGGTTTAACTATTGGCCAGCAATTGAAGAGTTGAATTAGATATAATCAGGGCTGTGATGTACCTGCTCGTTGCACATGCTACTCTTGCAAGCTGCGACTGTCCGTTTGCGCAAGCTTGATGCCATGCCCGTGCTGCCGCCGCTGCCTCCCACGCAGGCTACACCCAGGGTTGGATCTTCATCTTCTTGTCCTTCCGTTCGCTTGAAGCCCGGCGACCGCCCTCCAACGAGGGCGCGAGGAAGTGTTGTGTCGGTCTGTCGAGCGGCACCTAGGTTAGGAGCGAACCAGACTGGAGGCTGGAGCAGATGAATTGGGATCTTTCCTGCTGTCGATAGACATGGGAGGCGCTCATTTGGGCCGCGAGCCTGCTATAGGGCCTGCCTTGCACTTATGTTATTGGCCTTTCCAAATTGAAACATTTTTCTTCATTTTTTACATTGCCTGCTCTTGCGTTGGGACGAACAAAACTAGCCTGGGCCAGCCAGGACAACTCAAACTAGGTGCACACTTTCAAGCCATCCGAGGCGGCCGCCCATACCAGCTCCTATGGTGGCGTCGCCCCTTTTTGCGTGTATGATGGGTAGTGAAAAATATTCCAGTGGCACTTTTGATTTACCCACAGAATGGTTGAATTGCTTGTTTCTATGAACTGAGTTCGCCAATAATGTGAAGGATGCCAGTCTTTTCATCCTATTGTAGATTGCTTAGATCTCGATATGCCAAAAGTAATCGCATGAAATATACAGTAAAAGCCAGTGTGATGTGTGTGGCTACAACTAGTCTGACTACATGTCCTCATATAACATATCAAGGACGCACCATCTTAACAGATTAACCATTCGACTTACCAATGCAGTGTGGGAAGAAAGAAGTATTGGGACTGCGTATCCAAGCAATTGATGCCATGGACTCCTTCGTACAACCTTGTAAGCAAAAAAGAAGTTGCAGTGTGCCTGTACAAAGAACTAGCGTAAGTTCAGTTACCTGCTTCTCGGAATTTTAGTTAGCCACTTATTGCAAAATTGTTCAATTACGTTGCTTGGCTTAATTTAGTTTGCTACTGATTACATAATGCCACAACCTGTTAATCCTATTATAGACTGCACCTATCTATGTGTTTGATACTTACTGTTAAGAATTACCTGTTTGCCTGAACTTAAATAGCTACTTGTTTGTTTAACTGCTTTGCTGCTGCAACAACGGGTTACAATGATGTTAATAACTACTTTTTAGCATTGAATTGAAACTCTTTAATTCCTTGTTTGTTTAACTGGTTTGCTGTTATAACTCCCAGTTGAGATGTTTTGCTAACTTCAACTTTTCTGAATCCAATCAGAACTTTAATGGCAAAACAGCTTAGCCCAAGATCAAAGAGCGAGGTCCCCATGGACGTTGTATCATCCCACAGTAGTGGCACCGTCTCAATCGTGCATTATGAATTGCCAACTGCTGATGCTCTAGAGGCTAAACTAGTGGTAGAAAGAGATTATGCTTCTGCACTTAGAGATGAAGTTGACATGTTGAGGAAGCAAACAACACAATCAGTACCAGTACTCAAGACAACCATTAAATATTTGGTGGATTTCAAAACGAAGCAAGCCGAGACAGACCACATTGTTAAGGTCCTGAAGGAAAAAAGGAAATTAAATTCCCACTTGGTAAATCATAGGTGAAATGTTCTTTCCATCGTTGAATAACCTTTGTGTTGTTTGTTCATGTAATCAATCAAACCATTTGTTTTAGAGATCATGTAATAATTGTTTTTTGTTTTTTGTTTTTTGGTGTGTAATTTTATTTGAGCACAAGTCTGTATTAATTGATAAGACTCAGAGAAATTTCATTTTGATTGATGTGCCAGACCTACAATTATGCCAATCGGGCTGAATGTGCATTCAGCAATAATAGTAGTATAGATGGACCATAAGTGGCACGCATCGGAAAGGGCCAAGATGTTGTAGTAGCTTGGCTAAAAAAAGGATGTTGTTGTAGCAAAGAAAAGTACAGCGGCCCGGCTTATGTATGTTAGTTGATATTATTGATCCATATACTCTATAAGTGTTTATATGTCTGTTAGTTCTGTACATTCTTGGTTGATTCACTCGGTATTTGAATGTTGATACATCGCTTGTGTACATATCTAAATGGGAGTACACATTATGCTGCGTGTGACATTTGAGTTGGACATGAAGTGTTCCAAATATTCGAATTCACCTTAAACTGGATTCTAGCTTCTGAATTTGAGTATCGGCATTTGTAAACCATATTCATATATGATAGTAGAATACATCTTTGTCATCCTTTTGAAGATATATAAAAACACATAGAATGATTTATAAAGATTCGTATAGGAATACAAAATGGATTCGAATTTAGTTGCCAGGGTAAACGTGGATGCTTATTGTCCCAAAATTCGAAAGAAGCGGCAAAATGTCCACTCCCACGTCGGCTGCCCGATGCCAAGTGTTTGGGAGATGGAAATTACTGTCTACCCATTACACGGACAATCCATCGGCCCGATTTCCACTGCTCTAAATAGGGGTAGGATAGTAACTTCAATAAGACGTGACACAACCGCCTCTGAGCCCATTCCGACGCGGTGGGCGCCAAACATGGGCGGCAAAACACATTTGATTCAAGATCGTCCGAAAGACCTCTGTTTCTCCCTCCATTTCCCCATTCATACACGGTGGGCGGCAAAACAAACTCGACTCGGTCGAAATCGATGTAGGCAAATATTTTCAATAGGGGCAGGTTTGTAACTTCACTCAGACGTGACACAACCGCCCTACCTGTCAGCCCCGTTCATACACTGTGGGCTCCAACCACCCTCTCCTCGCCCGAAATCACTCTGGGCAAATATTGGCGAGACGCGAGATTACCGTCGTATCCCCAACCGACGAGACTTCCAAATTTTAAATGGGGCTAAGTTCGTAACTTTCCCATATTTCAGACAGGCGCATCCCAAAAACATGGTTCCCCGTACCTCTCCCTCCATTTTCCCATTCATACACCGTCCGCGCTAGAACACCATCCCCACACCAGCCTCCGTCCGCCACCCCATCCATCGCCGCCGTCCTCCACCACATCCATCGCCGCCGTCCTCCACAACATCCATCGCCGCCGTCCTCCACCATGCCGGAGCGCCTCCACTGCTAGAGATGGACGTTTCTCATCCACGGCGACGGACCAAGAGCCTTGCATCACGTCCTCTCGCTTCATCGGCGCCGTCGTCCTCTTTGTCGGGGCCGCTCACACGACCTTCTCTTCCACCGCAACGAGACTTATCCCCCGATGCACCTGTCTACCATCGCAGATATGCTTCAACGCCACCGACAACCATCGCACCCCCGATGCCTACACGGCGCCGCAAGAGAGGTGGTACTTCATATCTCCTCAACTTTTTGATCTCAACCAGAAATTAGATCTTAACTTGGTTACTCTACTTTCTTTTCAGCTCTTAGAATTTAGTTCTTAGTTTGAAGCAAACAATGGCTGCTAAATATCATTTCTCCGGTTTCCCCCTTTTATGATCACTATACGATCAGAATACGTGCTTCGTGTCATAATAGCACTGCTCGACCCATCAAGCTAAACAAGCTTAGTTGTTCAAATACGAATATGATATTATTAAAACAGATTCGTTTAATTGGTCAGCTAAATGTTCCTAAATTAGTTTCAAAAATGCATGTTCGCCGCTCGGGTGTGTATCTCTATAGGGTGCCCACGGTGGGCCGGCCCACCCTGGGATTTTGGGTCGTCCCAGGCCCCGATTCCCCTCTGTTCTGCTGCGCGCTTCCGATCTCTACTCGCCCCCAGCCGCCTGCCTCGCCGGCGACTTGCCGTCCCCGAACGGCATGACTCTAGGAGGAGACGCCGGACTAACAGGAGGTTAGGAGCCGCTCGCCCAACAGCGTCACCGCTGGCCAGGCGCGCCGCCGTGCCTACCTTCCCAGTCCGTTCAGGGCTCAGGCGTGCAGCACCCACTAAGCCCACCCGATTTATCCTGAGATAAGTCCTAAACACTCAGCAGCCACTCCTCATCACCCATTTTCTAATTGATTCATTACTCATTAGGCAGGACTGTCATTAGGGTTTGTTGTGTGCTCAGTGCTACCTACACTTAATGGTTCAGATGTATTTCGGTAATCTTTAGTACCTGTAAAGTTCACAGGGTTCTCAAAATTCCGGCCCTAGGAACAGACACTAGTCATTTTGGATTGTTGGTCGTAGTGACATTGACCCAGATTACTACTGCAAGCCAGGTTTGTTGAAAATTTTACTTGTCTTTCTTACTCATTCGATATAATATCCAATTATTCACGTCGATTAGTTGCAAACAATAAGTGCTAGACAAACTTCTTGATTTAGATTTTGGACGGTCTCTTACTGCAGTTACAATTATGCATACTTGTCCTAGTGAGCTCACAAGTAAATGATTGATTCACTACATCTATGCTTTCCTTGTCATATTGTTGTCAATATTCTTTTAGGGTGGACCACCCTGTTTCTAAATACTGCAACCGTAGACATGAGTGAATAGTATTTCTCTATGTGATCTCTTCCATCATGTGTGGGCAACAAACACTGCATTGTATAGAAAGAAAGTGTCATTTCCAGCTTTTACATAGGTTTCGATCTTTTACATGGAATACACTCTGCCTACTTGCTTTGTGTCGCACTACCAGCACTCCACCCTTGAAGCTAAACATTATGCCACTCATATTTCCTTAGTTTATTTGTTCAAATACGAATTTCATATAATTCTAATGTTCCTACTTCAGTTTTGAAATGTGTGTCTGCCTGTTATAGAGACATAAGGGGTTTGTATTTCTGTGTGTGGTCTGGTCAGCACGGTTGGGGGGTGAACTTTGCATATGCAGGGGTTTATAGGGAGACACTCTTCGAGTTGAATCCGCAATGCATTCCATAGATAATCTGACTACTTTTTATGTTTTCATGAATCTCAGATTCTGAACAGCATCATAATGATTATGAGCTTGCGCGCATGAAAACATAAAGCAGAACAATGCCATGGCTGTCAAACTTGGCATTAAGGGACTGAAATCAAGTCTGGATGCAATGCAATGCAAACGCTGTCCACCTACAGATTCATGCTCAGAATATGATCCTAACAGTGATTCTAAGCTAGAGGGAGACCTAAGTCAATGTAGCTCCCTAGTGGAGGAGTCAGAGGAAGATGCCCTATCTTATTCACCCATCAAGGTGCTTGCTCTAACTTTCCAAGGTTATATTTGTCGCACATATCTTGCAACTGATGCTTTGCATTGCTTCTACTTTGTTGAACTGCCATTAGCTTAGTTTACACATCGTGTATGTGAATACGGCCTGCCTATCCATTTTCAGTACATATTCCATCTGTCATCATACCATATTTATCCATTCAAATGTTGTTCTTGTGTATTAGACGTTCAAAAGGAAGAGGGCGATTGCTGATCATGGAGGAGCACAAGCAAAGTATTTGGAAAAGGTAGTGGCACCTGATAAATCAAATAGCCCATTAGGTGTAGTTGCAATATCACCTGACCCACAAAACACCACAACTCTAGCAGACTCTAGCCCTACTACACTGGTCATTTCTGATGCCCCACCTCAGCAGACCCCAACTGCAGCAAACATTATGATTATGCCAGTTGACATAGCACCAGCTCTATGATGCGAAACCCCCATTCCAGCAAAGAGTACACCAAATCCAGTTGCCAAATGCCTTTTCGATCCAGAGAGAGCCCTAATTGCAGCTCGTGAAGGTTGAAATATGCAGGAAGGAGTTTGGGGCGAGCTCGTGAAAATCTAGCCCATAGAAGAACATCAACCCCCTTACAAAGGCGTGGAGAGGGAAGCCCAGTCCCCGAATGAAGTGGGGGACGAACACCACCCTCTCGCCTGACTGGGGCATGGGGACGACCTGGCCCTCCTCCGAAGCCCGGTGAGTAACGTTGGCTAGGAGGTAGCCGGCGCGCTTTAGCTCCTCAATGTCATCGTTCGTGACGCTGGAGGCCTCCCACTTGCCTATCGAACCAGATCCAACCATGGCCGGATTGAGGAACTGGCTAGGAGGGTATTATTGAGGGAGGATGGCTCAGGGAGTTGGAGCTCACTAGATTGGGAAAGCGATGGAGAGAGAGGAAGGGAAAAGCATGCTGAGAAAACGGTGGTGTTTTTCCTTTTATAAGTTGCCGTAATACCAAGAGTCCCTTTACTACGCCGCAGACCTCGCCGCTTCCCGATACGGTCATGCCATTATGCGCGAGTGGGATAACCAAAATCATTGATCATGTCTCTTAAAAAATGGGGCACGATCTCCATCTTGATGGGACGCGCCAATGAAGGGGCTGCCTCAAACCATGAATCAATTTTTCACAATGGTTCAGTGTTTGTGGCCGGCTGTGACCTTTAGCCAAAAGTTGTCAGGCGAGGGCACTATTCACACTTGAGCAGTTGGCCTTCGAGGCTAAGAAATATTCACAATTCGGAATCAGGACATAATCCGGATAACACATGGCTGAACTTAGATAAGCCGCCCTTGAAGGTTTGGCTGAGGAGGATTACTTACCTGGCATGAACACCGAGGGGGAAGGAACTTATCTGCGAAGCCAATGATTCCCACACGTGCCTCGGCTCTGAAGACTAGTTCGGGGCTACTGAGGGAGTCCTGGACTAAGGGGTCCTCGGGCTACCGGCCTATCTCTTATGGGACGGACTGGTGGGTTGTTCTGCAACTACTAGAAGGCCGAACTATAAGGCCACTCCGTGTCTGGACAGGAAACCTTCGAAGCCTTGGTCTGTCCTCTAAGTCAAGATGGAAGAACCGACATGTTTATTCCCTTGTTTTAACCGACCATGTGTAACCCTCGTACCCCTGGTGTCTATATAAACCAGGGGTTTAGTCCATAGAGGCTAGAAGAAGAACCATAATCCTACTCACCTAGGGTTTAGTTCACCTGGCATCGTGGTAGATCGACTCTGTAACCATCATATACACTTCAATATAATCAAGCAGGACGTGGGGTTTTACCTCTTCGAGAGGGCCCGAACCTGGGTAAACATCGTCTCCTTCGTCCCTTGTTCCCCATTGATCCAAGATCCGCAGCTCACGACCCCTACCCAAGATCCATCGGGTTTGACACCGACAATGATCTGTCCAGGTCATACTGTGGGGTTATATCCCCAACAGGGCTCCTTGGCCTAGCCCTCCTGGCTGGGAAACGATTGGTGAGTACCACCTAGTACACGACACCATCGGTAGCCCCCGAACCGGGATTCAAGTTGGGGATTGTCCTTAGCTCTTCCGAACTGTTCTTCATCTTCGGTTGTCGGTCTTGAAAGCTCGTTCAACAAACCCTCTCATCTCCAATCTCGAGAATCACCGAGGTGTATCCGAAGAGTTCACATGTCAGGCATCCGAGGAGCCCCTTTAAGTTCTCGGCCTTTATCAAATGCCTTGTTATTTTTACACCACACCTTGAGTTCCAAGTTTTCCCCATGCGGTGGTGTCTTCTTGCACAGCCGACTCCAATGTCGGACTACCTCCAAAGTGGTGCACCATCTCGTTCTTGAGTTGTTGATGTAGATTTGTCAGCCTCTACGGGAAAAAAAGTTTTTCACTAAGTCAGTTGCAATTTATTCTCTGCCGAGATGTATAGCCAATAGCCCTCAAGGTGCATGTTGGCCTAAAATATGAGATGCACCTGAAGCATAACATAAAAACGTTGATCCCAGTAGCCCCTGAGACTCAGGTCGATTCCCGAAATCAGCCCGAGGATCAAATCCTTCCTCTGCGGCATACTTTAGTAACGGAAACACGGTGTCCAGTAGCCCTTGAGACTTAGGTCGGGTGCGGCTGACCAACCAGGGGATCGTAATCTCCTCAGAAACCATATTGCACTGTAAATTTTCAACATTGGGTCATCAATTTGGTAGCTCCCAAGCTCTACTAGGAAAATGCTTATAGATAGAAGTTTAGCAGCAGCGCATGTTTAAGCACCCACGCTACTGGTATTTACCAGTAGCGCCTGGTACAAAACATGCTACTACTACTAAATAACAGCAGCGTTTGTTAGCTTGGGCCTCCTGCTGTTACCTGGGCCGCAGGGCAAAAACGGTAGCCCACATACCTGTAGCGTTTGTTTCGAACAGGTGCTACAACTGGTGGGCTTAGCAGTAGCGTCGGCCTCTACCCAGCGCTACTACTAGAGGAAAAGAAAACCGGCCCGAGCACCCCCCGCACCCCCTCACTCTCACATTATCGATCCCCTCCGCCCGCCGCCGCCGCCGCGGTTAGGGTTCCTCCCCGGCCGCCTCACCCCCATCGACGGCGCCGCGAGCGCCTCAAGGCCCTCCGCGCCGCCAAGGAGCTCCTCTCTACCCCCTCCCGCCCCCGCGCCCGACGTGGACCAACAGTACATTCCCCCCACCCCCTCCCCTCCCTTATC
>NC_057805.1:33614262-33621774 GCF_018294505.1 Triticum aestivum
CATCCCTATCACCGCTGGTGTGCCGTAAGTAGATACGACGGCTCCGCCTCTAGGCCTGCTAGTGTATTTTGCTTGAGGGGGAGTGGACTGAAGCTAGGTTGGTGCTTGTTTCTGTGTATGTTGGTTGGTGTACACTGAGTGGGGAGAAGCCCATCGTAGCATAGCTGAGAATGCTCGCGGATGCATAGTAGGAGCGCTCAATTTGGAGAATTTGGCAGGATTGGGTGCTACAGAATCCGTGCTGGTCCTAGCACTAGCAGACCGCTTGGAGTTTTTGTTTAGCGCATATTGAGGAGTGTGTAGGCCGTTGGATTCAAAATCCAAGAGATGTTCTCTAGGATCGGAGATGAGGTGTTCGTTCTCACCCGCCTGCGCTACAAGGCCTGGGATTAGTCACTAGTCACTAGCAGAGAACCCAAAAGCTGAATTTGTTTCGACGATCCCTTCTGGTTTTTGGTTGTGTTGGTTTGATTCGTCAATCTTATCAAATTGAGACAACTTTCATCATTATTATTAGTGTACTAGCATGCCAAAATCCAGAAAGTTTAAGTTAAGTAGCATTAGGATTTGATGGGTTTGTGCCATCTATGTCCACTCACTGTAGGTGTAGATATGACATTTATCTTATTATTAGGCTCTATTTGGGTTACATGATCTCTATTAGGTTATCGTCTGAACTGAACTACAATTTAGTTGTTATTTTGCTTGACATGTGAACCTGATGTGTATTCTCTATCATGTGAACCTGATGTGTATATTTTTCAAAACCTGATGTGTATTGAAAACTTTATGTTTACTTTTTGGATCGTTAATCCTTTAATCATATTGCTTTAGGGAAATGGCCCCACCACCACCACCATGTCGACGGTGCAAGTCATGGTGCGCCAGCAGCCTTGCAACTGGCATGTTGTTCGGCATCTACTTCGAGTCTAGTTTTCTTCATGCAGCGGTAATAAATTATATGAAACTAGTAACCACTATTTTCGTTTTTAGTGTTATTGGCATTAATGCATCGTGTATATATCATTTTGCTTTTTGTACACAGATCATCCCATGCAATGTGAGGTCGGAATTCAACAAGCTGACCGGAGACTCTATGACCTTTGAGGCTCCCGGGGGCCCCTACACTATGGAGGTCGAGAAAGGACGAAATATGACGCAGGTGGGAGGAGATGGATGGGTCCGTTTCATCGCCCACATGCGTATCACCGGTGGTGAGTTGATCAGCTTCTCCTTCAGAGCAGAAAGACCCAAGCTGGCCGTCATTTATGTCAACAAAGTAGAAGATGATGAAGATGATGAGGATGATGAGGATAATCACGACCCACTTGATGAAGCCATGATAGCTCAAAGAATGAGGTTGAGCGAGGAGGAGGTGTGCAACCTACACTACAAAAAAAACACTTCCGTGATGATACGTGTTTGTCACAGTAGGTCACGTTTTCTGTCATGCATGTACATCCATGACAAATTTATGACAGAATCAAGATAGTCATACCTGTGCTGTCGTAGAAGTGTTCCATGACATTACCAAAATTATCGTCATGGAAGTGTCCACTTCCATGACGATAAATCGCGCGTCACAGAAGTGCTTTCGTCAAGGGTGACCGACACGTGGCATCCACCGTAATGGAACACCGTTAAGCTATCGGGTCCGGTTTTGGATCCGATAACCCGTTAACAGCCCGGACCAATGGGGATTTTCCACGTGTAAAATCATCATTGGCCGGAGGAAACACGTGTTGCCTCACCGTTGGGACAGATGTCATACACTCATTGGACAGGAGGCGCCTATGATAGGTCCACACATGGCACGGCCCAACAGTGGCCCATTCTGGTGAAAAAGGCCGGCCCAGTAAAAAATAGCAGGCCGGCCCATATAAGGCCTACTTGTGTCAGGTCCATTTAAGCCCACGACCCATACGAGATGTGCCAATTCGGCCCGTCAGCGACCCGTTAAAGATTTGACACCATTGCAGCCCATCGTCAGTTCGAGCCTGTTAACAGCCCGCTATATATTTGGGCTCAATATCGGCCCGATGAGATTTCGGCCTGTTAACGGCCCATTCAGTGGATGGGCCAATTTTCACGATGTACATTTTTCGGCCTTTTAGCGACCCATTTAAATATTGGGCTAATTTCCGGCCCGGTGTGTCTTTCAGCCTGTTGACGGCCCATAAATCAGTTGGGCCATTTGTAGTCGGACCTGAGTTTCGGCCTTTTAGCGACCCATTTAAGTGTTGGGCCAATTTCCGGCCAGGTGTGTCTTTCAGCCTGGTGACGGCCCATATATCTATTGGGCCATTTGTAGTCGGACCTAAGTTTTGGCCTTTTAGCGACCGATTTAAGTGTTGGGCCAATTCCCGGCCCTGTGTGCCTTTCAGCATGTTAACAGACCATAAATGAGTTGGGCCATTTGTAGTCGGACCTGAGTTTTGGCCTTTTAACGGCCCATGCCCTTCATGGTCCAATACCAGCCCAGTCTCTCTTTCGGCCTGCTAAAGGCCCACAACACAGTTGGGCCATTTACAATACGACCTGACTTTCAGCCTCTTAGCGGCCCATGCTCTTCATGGTCTAGTACAAGCCCGCTGTCTCTTTCGGCTTGCTAAAGGCCCATAGTATAGTTGGGCCATATGTAGCCCGAACTTAGTAACGGCCTGTTAACGGCCCGTGAAATCAATTGGGCCCACCTGTTGCCCGCTTCGATGTCAGCCTGTTAACGACCCGGGAGTTAAGTGGGCTGACCATTAACTTTTGGCCTGGTAACGGCCCGTTAACTTAATGGGCCCACTAAAGTTCGTACATGTCTTTAGGCCAAATTAGATAATTTGAGCCCATTACGACGAGCAATTATGCACAGGACCAAAACCGATCAAGCAAAGGTACGACATACAGGGAAAAACGTTGCACATCCAGCATATATTACAGGAAATTACATCCACTAGGCAATCAAAGATTGATGCCAGTGCAAATAAATGAACAGAACCTAACGATCTACAACGTCACAATCTGCAACCTCAGCACGGATGACGCCCATAAGCATGTGGGCAAGTTCTTGCTGCTTTGCTACACTGTCTCTGAAAACATTGATCAGTTGTTGTGTCGCATGACTCTGCACCTCTGATTCCTCCACCATTTCCATCATTCCTTCAGCCATTAATTGGTTCACAAACATACATTTTTTCCATTGCATTCGAGACAGAGGATACTGAACAGATTCAGATGGCGATTTTGGCACGCTTGTATTATTGATAGTGGAGAGTGTCTCGACCACTGCATCATAACATAAATTAGGAGGGGAACCAAACAGATTAATCATGAGTTATTGGCATATTACCTGGCCTAGATTTATTGGAAAGAAACAATGGGGTTGCCTTGCTGTTTTCAGAGTTTGTCTTCTTATCTTCAGCAGCGTGCACCAAATTAAGACACTAGCATTGCTATCATTGGCCAAGTCAGATAATAGGAAAGCAACATTGGCACAACGAACGTTTGGGCAACTAGCCAACACCAAATTAACACAATATGGCACAATTATCATCAGCCAGGTAAGGTAATACGAAAGCAACATTGACAGAATGAATGAATGGGCAACCAGAGCAGCACTACAATTCAGTAACGTGCATCGTATGAGATAGTACACTCATGCAACTCAGTATGCAAAACTACAAGGCAGTTTTCTTTACAAAAATCAACATTGGCGCCTTTAACATTTTGCTACAACTAATTTTAGATCAGACAAAGGTTGGATTCACGCCGATTAAGAAAATACATGCTGATGTAAAAATATAGTGATATACAACAGGTACTAACATCAGCATTGGAGCATAGAGAATTCCCACAAGATATTTTCCTCGAATACAATCCCAATGAAGGAAATCTTCAATCATTTAACCTTATATTCTAAAAGAGAGATGTGTAAGAAACATGTAGAAAATATGATCAGAATGCTATAAAATTTCATGATGCGAGGATACGCACACGCTTCTTAGAATGGAGTTGACATTCTTTTGCTGGATTGGAGCGGACTAGTTCTTTGGCCACTGGAATCTACTTATTATCAGTGGGAGTTGGGTTTCTCTATGCTGGAGTAGTATCTATGAAAAATGGAGTTGGTTTATTATCTCCTGGCGTTTGGATCTTTTGCAAAGACCTGGTTTGTAACCCTTCAGATTCTAACATAGCCGTCTTCCCCTTGCATGCCTTATATAGAAGAATGGTGCTTCAATTATAAAACATGCTACAACATAGATGGAATAGGCACTGAAGAATAGAAAGGCATGACATATTGACATGTATTCCCTCCATCCGGAAATAAATGGATGGGTCTAGGCGTATTTCAGTTCTAGATACATCCAGTTCTATCCATTTCTGTGACATGTAATCCGGACGGAGGGAGTATGATGTAAGAGCTAGGGATACGACAGGACAACACATTAAAAAAACACTGAAAACCCACTGCAGAACCAAAGTAATCAAACCCACTGATATGAGATAGTACACACATGCAGCTCAGGATGCAAAACTACCAGGTAGTTTTCCTTACAAAAATCAACATTGTGGCCTTTAATCATACATTTTGCTACAACTAAATTTAGATCAGATAAAGGTTGGATTCACGCCGATTAACAAAATACATGCTGATGTAAAAATATAGTGATATAGAACAGGTACTTACATCTGCATTGGAGTACATAGAATTCCTGCAAGAATCTTTCCCCACAGACGATACCAGTGCAGAAATTCTTCTATCTGTTAAGCTTATTTTCTAAAAGAGAGATGGGTAAGAAACATGTAGAAAATATGATCAGCATGCTATAAAATTTCATGATGCAAGGATGCACACACGCTTCTTAGAATGGAGTTGACATATTTTTGCTGGATTGGAGCGGACTAGTTCTTTGGCCACTGGAATCTGCTTATTATCAGTAGGAGTTGGGTTTCTCTGTGCTGGAACAGTATCTATAAAAACTGGAGTTGGTTTATTATCTCCTGGCGTTTGCATCTTTTGCAAAGACCTGGTTTGTAACCCTTCAGATTCTAACATAGTCGTCTTCCCCTTGCATGCCTTGTATAGAAGAATGGTGCTTCAATTATAAAACCTGCTACAGCAGAGAGATGGAATAGGTACTGAAGAATAGAAAGGCATGACATATTGACATGTATTCCCTCCATCCGGAAAAAATGGATGGGTCTAGGCGTATTTCAGTGCTAGATACATCATTTTATATCCATTTCGGCAACATGTAATCCGGACGGAGGGAGTATGGTGTAAGAGCTAGGGATACGATAGGACAACACAGTAAAAAAAACACTAGTTGAATGTAAAACTATATGCTAGCGGAATATTTACAGAAAAAACTAAGGCAACATACACGTGTATGATTGGGAAACTAAGATGGCATTGCAACAGAGCACTAGAACAACACTTCAATGTAAAAAAACATGGTATGGTAGACAGATGAAGTACATACTGATGAATAACAATGCATAAGATATTCAGAAGCATGATGTCCAAATTAAGCAGATGGCATTCCGATAGAGTAGAATGGCAGTACTTGAATTTGAAAACATGTTATCATGAATGGAATAGGTACCGAAAACAGGAAGGCATGACATATTTACATGCATGATCAGCATGCTAAGCACATGGCATTGCAATAGAGTAGATACACTCCAAGACATTATATGCATGTTGTACCCATATCACGGGCCAAGTTAGAGCAAGGAACTTGTGGGGTGAAGAGGATTCAACATCTTTCTGCAAGTGTTCTGAAGAACTACCTTTACATGTTCCATCATATTGGGTATCATTGACATCAAGTTTATTGGCCTTTATATTGCTCCGTGAGGTTCTTGTGGATACATCAGTGTGTGCAATTATATCTGACATGCATCGAAGACAACTAGTAGTTAGATTTATGTAATGAGTGCCTGTAGGAGACGACATAAATAGTAGGACTGGGGTTAACTAGCAGCAACAGGTCTAAAAAACTAAAGGGAGAACATAGATGAAAGCTACAGAAATGTATCATTTGTACTCAAGATTAACTAGATGGCACACAAAAGTATTAAAGAACAACATAGGTAATACTAGAAGTGGTATAATACTATAATCACCAGCCTGTGGGATAGCATTGGCTGATGGATGATAACTATGCAACAACGTTACCTAAAGAACAAGTATCTTAGCTGAAATATGGAACAGCATTAACTCCTGAACAAGACCCGTAAGAGATCAGCATGAATATACAATGAAATGTGATAATCTATTTTCCATGCTTAGATGAATAACAAAGCCATAAATGTTGCACACAAGTAACATGAGGGTACAACCTATCTGGCCGCCATCCATAGGAGTGAGCATCATGTGCTGACTTGTCGATGGCCCTGCAGTTGTTGTGGCTGTCCATGTCGGGCACGCGCATTCGATGCAGGGAACTGTTGAGTGGGGACTATAGCTCCCTTCTGGTGTATGCTTCCCTTGTTGGAGCAGCTGCGGTGAGTCGGAAGATGGTGTGGCTGAAGATGCAGATAACGCATAATGTTAAGAACGACACATCTCTTTCATCTGAAGAAATACACTAAGAGATCAACAGCAAGGTACGAGAGTGGTCACACGTCTGTTGACTGAGACTAAATTGGGGTCACATGATTTTATTTTATTTTGGTACTGTCCGATCTACGCCGGATGGCTTGATGGCCGTCTTGTGCCTCCCTGCTGACACTGTTAGGAATCTTCCCCGAAGAGACAGCGACCAACGGCAGAGCTGCTTGCCTCCGCCGTCCATGGCCCCGGCCAAAACCCCGCTCCCCGCCCCACCGCACTGCCGTGGTTGCGCCACCCCCGGGCCAATCCACGAAGACTCCCCGTCATCCAGATCCGGCGGCGGCAGTACCTTGAACCCATGCAACTCTAAGATAGCCATCTAAGCGCTGCTTCCGCGGCGAACTTGCGGCCCCACACCCTTACGTTAGACACCAGCCAACCGGCAGCCTAGGAGCTCCGCCGCCCCGAGGGGTGCTATTTCCCATTGGGAATCGATTGGCCCAGAATAAAAATTCAGACAACTGACGCCTAAATAAAGTGATTTGAGATGAGGGTGCGACCTATCTGGCGGCATGGTGAAGTAGGCAGGTCCAGCTGCCGAGTCGGTGAGGCCGGCGCGATTGCGGTGGCCACCGGTGGCACGGAAACAATGATGTCGCGACGGTCGACGGCTACGGGGAAGCAGCGCCGGGACTCTGGACGGATCCGAAGTTGGAGCCGCTCCGGCGCCGTGAACAACAGTGGGGGTGAATCGGCTCCGTACGGTTCACGCAGCCGTCGTTGAGGCAGCTCCAACAGCACGGAGTAAGAGGCACACGACCCAGTGCACGACGGCAAATTGACAGCATCTTCGGCATTAGGGAGGAGGGCGGCTGTGAAATTGGTGCGGTGGGGGGCGCCATGGAGGAGGGGCTGAGGTTTCGCGGCTCGGGAGAAGGGAGCTTCCGGGGAGAAGGTGA
>NC_057805.1:33922050-34013686 GCF_018294505.1 Triticum aestivum
GTAGAAGATGTGGAGAAGACCGCCTTCCTGACCCCGTGTGGGGTGTACTGCTATACTTGCATGCCTTTCAGACTGCGTAACGCGGGAGCGACCTTTCAGCGGCTGATGCACATCGCCTTAGAGCGGCAGCTCGGGAGAAACGCAGAGGCCTACGTTGACGACATTGTGGTGAAGTCTCGGGAGGCGAGAACCTTGATCCAAGACCTGGAGGAGACCTTCTCAAGCCCGCGCCAGGTGAACTTGCGACTCAACCTGGAGAAGTGCGTGTTCGGTGTCCCTTCCGGCAAGCTGCTAGGTTTTCTCGTATCCCACAGAGAGATCGAGGCGAACCCAGAAAAGGTCAAGGCAATCGATGACATGAACCCACCGCAGACCCTCAAAGAGATGCAGAAGCTTGCCGGCCGTGTGACTGCGTTGGGGCGCTTTATCTCCAAGCCGGGAGAGCGTGCCCTACCGTTCTTCAAGCTAATGAAGAAGAAGGGCCTGTCGGATGTGGGGTTCCGGCAAACCCTTGACGTTCGAACACTGGGGTGCGCCCGAAGTCTTTCCCTCCTACCGATCTACGCCCTAGCTCGCAAAGATCTTGCGGACGAACTCGACGAACTCCCAACACAGAGAGACACGAGGTTTATACTGGTTCGGGCCACCGTTGTGGTGTAATACCCTACTCCAGTGTCGTGGTGGTGGATTGCCTCTTGGGCTGATGATGAACAGTACAAAGGAAGAACAGCCTCCTGAGGTTGAGGTGCTCTTGTGCTTGTCGAACTTGTGCGGGTGAGGATTCGATGCCTCCTACTGTGGTGGCTAGACCTATTTATAGAGGCCCTGGTCCTCTTCCCAAATATCGAGCGGGAAGGGAGCCAACAATGGCAAGCGAATTTGAAGGGGGACAGCTAGTACAAGCTATCCTGACAAAAGCGGTCTTCGCGTGCGAAAAGCTCTGGTGGTGACGCCGTCTTGGGCTCCACGATGACCTCCGTCTTGCCGTCCTCCTGGTCTTGGTCTCGTCGCACCGATATAGCAACCTTTGCCTGATGCCTCGGTACTCTTCGCCTACGCTGGCCTCCATAGCACCAAAGAGGAAATAAGGACGCTGTGTGCGCTGGCGCCCGCCTGGTGCCGTTCGTCATGGCTCACGTCACGAGGGCCTCGTGAGGTTTTGCCCTGCCTTGATATCTCCGCTCCTCGCGAGCCTGCCTGGTTAGGCTACTCCAGAGGAGGTCTTGTGTTGTTCGCCTCGCGAAGCTTGGACCCTAGCGAGGGTCTTGGATGCCTTGTTGATGAAGATGGGCCGTACGGCCTGCTGGCTTAGCCACGCCGTGGGCAGCAGGCAGGCAAGTCTGGGGACCCCCGTTCCCAGAACACCGACAGTAGCCCCCGGGCCCAAGGTGCGCTCGGGCTTGTCTTCGCGGCGAAGCCAAGGGTCAAGTTCGGAGCACCGCGGGCCCCAAAAGCCTGCGGCCTCGGTTGACGCGTGGCAGTTGATTGGACGTGGGCGTCTCCGCTTCCCCACGGTGCCTCGGCAACTGCACGACTTGACAAGTCCCTGCAACATGCAAGGAAAAGCATCATTACCTGCGATCGTGGGAGACGCCGGTTGGCCTTCTCTTGCTATAAATGGGGAGTGGGGCGGAGCCCCCGCTGCTCATCTCTTCCTTGCTTGCTTGTTTCTCCTTTGCTTCATTGCTCGCAGTGCCTCCGATGGCGCCACGAAGGAAGTTCTCTGCCGCTGAGAAGGGGAAGGCCCCTCGCGAGGGCCCCGGTTCCCCAGCGCCCAAGCGCGGTCGCGGCCGTCCGCGCAAGCACGCCGCGACCCCCGCCGTGGCCCACCGTCGAGGCGGTGCCGCGGCACGCGGAGGGGATCATCCCAACCATGGTGGTCCAGTTGATGAGGGGAGGCGTGCTATGGTGGTGCGGCCTCCTCGTCCACGCTTCCACACGGCGGAGATGTCGCCGGAGTTTGTTGTTTGGTCGGAGAACCCGGCTGGCAACTGGCTCCAACTTTCGCGCTTCTTCGCCGGTGAACTGCCGGCCTCTTGTCCGGGCGGACTCTGGCTGCAGGCGGATGGCTGCTGCAGCAAGGCCTCTTGGGTTGCGGTCGAGACTTCCGCCGCGGGCAACATAGCCTTGGCCCGCGGCTGGCAGACGTTCGCCCGCGCGCGCGGCCTGGGCCGGCGGTGCACGCTCCACTTCAAGTATGACGGTGGATCGACCCTCTATGTGAGGGTGTTCGGGGAAGATGGTCGCCGCGCCGGGTGTTGCCCCGAGACGAACGACGGTGAGGAGGTGCTCGGCCTTGGTGATGGTCGCGACGAGGATGAGGGCAAGCCTGCCCTCGGCGGCGACCGCGTCTCCTCCAGCTACGGCGGCTCTCCCTCCGGTGACAGCTCCAGCAGCGGTGGCTACGACCAGCCGCCGCGCCCGCTTCGAAGGAGGCAGCGGGTCATCTCGTCGTCGCGCCTCCATGAAGCACGAGGAGGGGTCTGGCTAGGCTCGGGGCGTCGCTGAGGGCCTGCCTCCGCGGATTGTTGCAACGCCACTTTGTTTAGCTTTTCTTTTTCCCTACATCAATAAACGAAACCAGTATGGGCCCAGAGGAGCGTGTATCGGACTGTGGTTCTTTGGTTATTGCACTGTGCGTGTTATTCCCATGCCGTGTTGTTATTTCATGCAAAGATAACTTAACCTGGCGCATTTGGGACGCCCCTTCCCTCACGAGGTGTCTGCGTTGCTCAGAAACTGCAAAAAATTCGTTAGGGGGTGCACTAAAGGACCAGCCATCCACCCAAGCCTTGATTTGGCGCTTTGTATCGCGGTACCCGAGGGGCACGGATTAGAAGAGATGTGCCAGCTTTCAGGCTCGAACGAGGGTGGCTCGCGAGAAGGCAGAGAGAAGAAAAATGCTCGTGAGGGCACCTGCCTAGCCCCCTCGCGAGGCATGCGAGAGAGAGAACATGAGCAAACTAGAGCTGAAAAATGCGGTAAAAGGCTAGGGAATCAAATCAGCAATGAACACCAAGAGCAACTTCGATTAAGGAAAAGTGAGCCAACTACGGAAAGCAAATGAAAAGCAGCGTCCGACACCTAATCTAGTCTTCAAGTCTTCTCACCAGCGCGGAGCTAAGTGCTGTCCACTAGGCATGCACTACAAAAAAATACACTTCCGTGATGATACGTGTTTGTCACAGTAGGTCGCGTTTTTTGTCATGCATGTACATCCATGACGATTTTATGACAGAATCAAGATAGTCATACCTGTGCTGTCGTAGAAGTGTTCCATGACATTACCAAAATTATCATCATGGAAGTGTCCACTTCCATGACGATAAATCGCGCGTCACACAAGTGCTTTCGTCAAGGGTGACCGACACGTGGCATCCACCGTAACGGAACGCCGTTAAGCTATCGGGTCGGGTTTTGGATCCGATAACCCGTTAACAGCCCCGACCAATGGGAAATTTCCACGTGTAAAATTCTTATTGGCCGGACGAAACACGTGTCAGCTCGTCAGTGGGTCAGATAGGCGCCTATGATATGTCGACACGTGCCACGGCCCACCACTGGCCCATTTAGCTTACAAAGCCGGCCCGTTTGACTTGGTCAAAAGTTAACGGGCTGGCCCATGAAAAGCCTGTTAACGGTCTCTTCGCAAATAGCCCATTTTACGGCCCGTTAACTCACGGCCCGTTAGGCCCTAAAGGAAATCGGCCCAACAACGTCATGTGGGCCGTCGAATATAACACCAGCCCATTTCACTTTCGGCCCATGTATGGCCCACGACGTCTTTCGGCCCATATGAGGCCTTCGTATCTTTCGGCCCTTTACAGGCCCACGGTGACTCTAGCCCATAATGAACAGTAATTTTCTTTATACCCGTTAACGGCCCGTGATTTACATGGGCCGTTTCCAGCCCGTGTTAGCTTTCGGCCTATTGACGGCCCATACGTTCTTGGGCTCCTTTTCGGCCCTCGATTACTTCCGGCCCGTTACTGGCCTGTTCCCCTAATGGGCCAAATTCGGCCCATGGCAAGAGTCGGCCCGTTACTGGCCTGTTCCCCTAATGGGCCAAATTCGGCCCATGGCAAGAGTCGGCCCGTTACTGGCCTGTTACCCTAATGGGCCAAATTCGGCCCATGGCAAGAGTCGGCCCGTTTCTGGCCTGTTAACCCGTTGCGCCGTTTCCAGCCCGTCCTATATTCTGGCCCATTAACGACCCGTTATGCCTGTGACAGAATTAAGCCTTTGCTGTCCTACGGCCTGTTAATGGCCTGTTACCGTGCTGGGCCGATACCAATTACGCCCGATTACGGCCCATGTAGACCCATTTATCCGACGGCCCGAGGCCCACCGATTACAGGCCCATTTATCGACGGCCCGTAGGAGACCCATGGATCCTACGGCCCGTATATGGCCCATGGTAGTTGCGGCCACTAGCAAACCAGGGAAAAAGAAGACTAGGAAATAAATAAGGCCGAAACTAACGCTAGGCTATTAAGGCGATTGCACAGATTACATCCACTCGGCATCAAAGATCGCCACCAGTGCAAATATAGGGAACACCCTACACTATACAAAAATGGCTTGCTGTTTTCTTCAGCCGGTGGCTGCACGTTAAGAATAAATTTTGTATCGCACCAAAACAAATTACAACTATATAACAAAAGGAAGGTTGGCATAAAACTTAACAGTCTAGCAGATAAATGCACCACCAGAAGTTCAGAAGCTCAGTTCATTTGACCTGACTGTTACGTTTTCATGCTGTATTGTCCGATGGAGCACCATAACCCTCGCCTTCATTTCCCCTAGGCTCCTGAACAACATAGCAAATGTCTGATAGTCTGGTTTCAAAACCATGCATATCTTGACGACATTGAGCAATGTTTCTCCTTGTTTCACAAAGGGTCTCTGTTAGGGAATGGACTTGTGTCTGGAGCGCAGATACAACATTGCTTTGAGCTTGCATATCTTGATCATGAGGCAGTTTGGACGATATTGCCTTAACAACCAACCCAGTATTACGCAGGAACGTGCTTTTGGCACTGTTAGTGGACAGGTACTGACCCACTGCAGCAAGAGCTGACATTGCGGTTATAGTTGCCTCGCCACCTTCAGAAGGTGGCGGTTCCACCATTTTTTCCATAGCTCGCTGAAAAGTTGAGGTTTTACATTAGTAGTACCAGAACAGAAGATATTAAGGAGGCAGCAAAACCAAACAAAATAGCTTTGGTCTATATACAGAACTTATTCTGGTGAACCCATGTAAAATATTAGTTGTATTTTATTGCAAAGTACATAATAAAACCAGGTTCCAAACATATGACCATGTACCATCGCTAATGTATTGTCTATTTCTTCACATTGTATTGAGGGCTAAGGATAAAGAGACGAAGTTTATAATACGGTAAGCATAGTATGACATCATTCATATCACAAAACAACTGAGAACAGACAAACAGGCAATTGTAACGTTGTGTGGGCAAGTCCAGCACGGAACTAGATTACGGGTCAAGATCAAAGGAACATCACTCCTCTCTTTTAAACCTTGTAAGGTGCAATGATACGCTAAGACAATTGTGTATAAAATTGAAAAGAGTAATAGACATTGGCTGCAAACCATGCAGTTCAAGGCACAAGTCAGAGTAAGTAGTAGTTAAAAGGCATGAGGATTAAGGACTTACAACAGCGGCTTTGACTGGTGTAGTCATGCCCTTCTTCTTGCTGGTGTGACAGTCCTTGAAGATTTCCACATCATTTGGTTCAGGTACTTTTTGGTCCTTGCGGGCTTTCCTCTGCATTTCGAACAAGTCAATATAGATCTGATAATATGGTACAGCGAAAAGAGTGAAACAGCAGCTAATTACAAGAGCCTCGCAGTGTGCAATATAGCTACGAGATCCTGTCGTCTGTTGGAATTTCACTTTCATACGGTTGGCCTTGTTCTTTGAACAGTTCACCTACAAGAAGATAGATTTGTGTGGCACATGCGTAAATAGGACTTCAACATGTGATCTGATCACATATATATAATGTACCTGATACTTCGGATCAGACCAGTGTTTAACAAGGCCCCTCCAGTCTTCATCCGATATATTTTCCACTGGAGATGTTTGGGAAAGTTCACTGTTAGCCTTGCCTTCAAAGTGAGTTTTCCTCAAGTTATACCGATACTGTCGCAGAGCAGACTTGAAAACATGGGTGCAAGCTTGTCTGGTTGCATCATCTTGGCTATCCAACTTGAAACCTCATCTGTTGAAAATTATGGGAGTCTCATTATCAGCAACCTAGAAAGTATGGGACAGAGCAAGACGATATTACTAGTTTCCATACATAACCATACTTACAGATAAATGGTCGAGGAAGGTGTTGAACTGGGTTTCGTCTTTGTCATTCCTGTACTGAATCCATGTTGGGAGGATACGTACATGACACCTAACGGCAACCGCTGCCTCTGATACTAACTTGGCTGACTCTGTAGCATCACGTGGCCTTTTTAAACCTGCCTCAAAACGGATCTCCATTCTTCCTCCTCTAGATTTAGTTAACCTATCGAGCATTATCCCTGATGTTTGTTTCCTCTTGCGCCTAGGTGCTAGTCCAACAACGAACATAGGAAGTGTTAGTGTACATCAAACTGTGAGACTACATATAAAGAAGCATGCAACTGTAACTTGACTCCAGCAACTACCTTCTTGCTGTTGAAGCTCACAAGGTTCATCTGATATTGCCAACTCGTCTTGTGTCAAGAGTGCTTGGGAAGTAGTGTCAGGTGGCAAGGGAGCTTGGGAACGTGCTGCTAGCTCAGTTGACGCACGAGTAAGTCGTGCAGCTGGTAGTACTGTGGTAGGTGTTGCAAGAACTAGGGCTGTCTCTGCTTGTTTGGTGGCAGCTATTTGTTTCTGTTTGGCTTTTTTGCAACTCGTGTAGCATGGGATGCCGTGTTTGTAGAATTTTCCGCTGGACTTTGACCTTCTATTGCACCATCAGTACCAGCAGAATCTGCAGGATTCATCCGCTTCTCATTCCCTGCCATTCTGTGTTTCTTCCTCTTTCTCTGTGCCATGTTAAGTCAAGCCGACAAGAAAAACGAATAACAATTTAGTTCTTCAGAACAAATTGATGCGTGATGCAGACGAACTGAACTTTGATGTTAGACAACCACATGATAGGAGGATGTAATATGTATGAAAAACAGGACGGAAGAGATAACCAGAACTATGATGTGTAAACTAAGAAGAAGACATTTCACCAAATTAGAAGCAATGCAATGGAAGGTAGACACCATATGAAAGATGCTACAAATATCGCTCTGCCAAGTTAACAGTGTCTCATCATAAATGGCGTTTAAACAAATGTGAAGCAGTACAAGAAATAAATCATATGCAAGATGCAAACAACATCACACTACCATGTTAGAGGTCTCTCGTCATTAGTGCCATTGCATATTCACAGCATTGCATATTCACAGCTTATGATGTGTAAACTAAGGAGAAGGCATTTCAACAAATTAGAAGCAATGAAAGCTAGACACCATATGAAAGATGCAACGAATATCACTCTACCAAGTTAAAACTGTCTCGTCATAAGTGCCATTTCAACAAATTAGTAGTACAAGCTAGAAAAGAATGTGAGATGTAACCTATATCACACTCCGAAGTCAAACGTGTCTTATGATAAGTGATTGTTGCAGGTTACACAACAGTAGTAATTTGATGTAAGAACATGGTGTGATAGACAGATATTGTATGTTCTAGAAACAGGAACACGTGTCTTATTCAAGTATAATGTGTAAAGTAAGCAGATGGAATTCAACAAAATTAGAAGCAATACAAGCTAGACATCACACATAACATGCAACCACATATAACAGTGCCAAGTTAGAGGGAGCACCGGTGATGCTGCACTAGGGGAGACGTGCTCATCATAAACACAGCTTTGTTGAGTGTCTATGCATGTGTTGTCTTGGAAATCATCTTGGGGGTGTGGAGGAGTAGAAACTGTAGAGGCCCTCCGTTCGGAAGGAGCACCTTTATCCGCTGCCTTGCTAACTTCCTTCCGCTTTATTGATTTTGAATTGTCAAGTAAAACCGACAAGAAAAAGCAATAAAATTCTCTCTTCAGAACTCATTCATGCATGATACTGACAATCACTACTTTGATGTAAGGCAAACACATGATACCAGGATGGAATATGTACGAAAAACAGGACGACATGGCATGTTCACAACTGTTTGTGTAAACTAAGCAGAAACCATTCCAGCAAATAAGAAGCAATGCAAGCTAGACACCACATGAAAGATGCAACCAATATGACTCTGCCAAGTTAAAAGCGTCCCATCATAAATGGAATTTCAACAAATTAGAAGCAGCGCATGCTATAAATCATATGAAAGATGCAACTAATATCGCACTGCATATACTAAAGGTGTCTCGTCATGTTGATTGATGCGGGATACAAAAAAAACAATAGTTTTATGTAAGGACATGCTTAATAGACAGATGTACTATGTACTAAATACAGGAAGGCATGTCACATTAACAGGTATAATGTATAAGCTAAGCAGACTAGCACATGCAGTTTAACCAGATTGGAAGAATTACAATCTAGACACCATATGCAACATGCAACCACATATCACGCTGCCAAGTTAGAGCAAGCACCTGCGATGCTAGTGTAGGGGAAATGCTGTAATCAACTACAGAGCTACGTTCACTATCTTCATCTAGCATTTCTGTTTCTTGAGAATCATGTCGGGAGGCTGACGCTGCATTCTTTAAATGAGGAGTAGTCCCCTTGCCTGCCTGCCTCGTCATAAGTGATTGATGAGGGATACACAAGAACATTAGTTTGATGTAAGAACATGGTTAATACACAGATGTACTAGTATGTACCAAAAACAGAAAGGTATGTCATATTCAAAGGTATAATGTGTAAGCTAAGCAGATGCAATTTAACCAAATTGGAAGCAATACAAGCTAGACATCCGGCTGGAGTGGTGAGCATGATCATCTAGGACCTGAGAGCCTGGTGGGAGGCGGGCTGCTTCGCCACCATCGCAGCTTTTTAGTTGGCTTCCAGGTGATGCCTATCTTTGCTGGGCTTGTCACTGGCTCGGCCAGTGCCCTGACTAGCTATTTGTCTTCTGGTGCTCACGGGATGGTGGTTCATGTAAAAAAATATCTTTCCTTATCTTACCGACTTCGGCCTTTCGAATACAAGCTAGACACCATATGGAACATGCAACCACATATGACACCGCGAAGTTAAAGCAAGCACCTGGGATGGTGGTTCATTGCGAGCGAGGTCATCAACTCCAGAGCTACGTTTACCGTCTCCATCTGCTGACACTGCACCCTTTATAGCGCTGTAACGTGTCTTGCCTACCCGCATACGAAGCTGGAGCGACTTCTCTCTTTTCTTTTTGGCTTCTCTCATGGCAGCAGAGTCTGAAATACCCTTGCATAAAAACACAATAGTGAGAGTAAGGGTGAAGTGTGTGCAGAACTAGTGCACTGTAAAAGTAGCAGATAGCAGGTGGCTGAAAAATAAATGACAGGAGACATATGATAGCTCTACAACATTGCATGGCAAACAAAATTAGATTCTACTCCGTATGATTTTGTAATATATGAGCACAGGAAATGCAGGTACTCCTCCAGCACACCACCACATGTGGTCATATCTAAGATAACAGTCGACTGAAAATAAATAGGTCAGTCAATTTTTTAATGAACCGTCCGATCTATAAGGAACGGGCAGATGGCCTTCGTCTACCTCCCGCCAGTCACTGTTGACGATCTTTCTCGAACCGCCAGCGACCACCGGCCCAGACCCCTGCCTCCGCCGCCCTGCCCTCCCATCGACCTCACACCACCGCCGTGCTTGGCAGCGCCCCCAGGCCATCCCTTTAATCCCGGCCGACCTCCAGATCGGGCGCCAGTAGCTCTAGGCCGCACACGCCCCTAAGATAAACACCAAGGCGCTGCTTCCCCGGCGTAATAGGCGTACTAGCGCCTGTTACGCCGGGGAATGCTTCCGTTAATTGGGAATCAACTGGCCAGAAATTGAAATTCAGGGGGGCGACGGACCTCTAGCTAAGGTGAAATAGTATATGAGGAGAAACCTTGTGCATCGCGAGTTACTAGGAACATCTAGTATCAAGAAGAAGCGGTCAACTAGTGTCTTCTGTGGGATGAATACCGTGCAAGCAGAGACGTAAGATTTGCACGAATAAGGGAAGAGGAGTACCTTTTTGGTTGCCGGTGTGGTCACCTCCACATGTCGCGCCGATCTTCTTCTTTTTACCGGGGAAACCGATGTTCTGGAGGGTGCAGGCTTGGACGAACCCATGGCCAAATTGTTGACTGTGTTGCCGTGGCCATATGTCGGCGGAGGGGAAGCAGATCCGAGGCGGCGAAGGACGGCGTAGCAGGAACAGCTCCGGTGCGGTGGAGGGTGGCGAAGTTGGAGCGGCAGCGGTGAGGCGCAGGACGGCGTGGTTGAACTGGCTCGGGTACGGACGGCTCGGCCTCGGCTTCAACTACTAGCCGTGGAGGGCGTTGCGGTTGAGGTTGCGGTGGACGACGACGTCGGGGTATCGGCTCCGGCGTGATGGAGGAGGGCGGCGGTTGATGGGTGGGATGGGGTGGCGGACGGAGGACGCCGGGGTTTCGCGGCTGGTGGAGAGGTAGTTTTGGCGCCCACGGAGTACGAATGGGGAATCGGACGGGTGGGGGGAACCATGTTTCGGTCTGGGACGCGCTTGTTTTTGGCTTTTTTGAACAGAAGATGGGACGCGCTTGTTTGAAATTTGGGGAAAGTACAAACTTTGCCCCCCTCTTAAATTTCGGACCTACTGCGGGTCGGGGGTAGGATGGTAATCCCAGGTGTCCCAAATAGTGGGCGGGAGCGATTTCGGCCGCGCGCATGTGTGCTTAGGCGGCCATTGTGTATGAATGTTTTTCGGATGCGGTTGCGTGGCGTCTAGATGAAGCTACAAACCTACCCCGGTTTAGACCTTTGGACGTCGGGCCGGTAGGTTTCACGGGTCGGAGTTATTAGAAAAGTAATTTCCTTGTACTACCAAACATTGGTCTCACGCGGTTTCGGGCGAGTAGAGGCTCTTTTGGCGCTTCGTTCGAAATTTTGAAACACAAGCATTCACGTTTAGAGTACTCTTGAACTATGAGGATTGACCTAAATAGACAACGTTATATTTGACCTTGTATGTTTGAAAACCTCATTAAATTATCCGCTTCTTTTTGAAATTTTGACACTTGAAAATCCTATAACTACGATTATTTTGGAATGGAGGAGCTAAATTTGAATCTATTTTGTACACGACTACATATGCTATTATGTACAAAATCAGAGCAAAGATTGGTGCCCCCATAATTTAGGTATGGTTTACAAATGCCATGATATCAAATTCAAATAATTGAATGGACTTCATGTTGAATTCGATTTTTTTAAACCACCTTAAGTTGAATTCAAATGTATGCTAGTTCATAGGTAGCTATTTATAATGTCCATTGTGTAACTTTCGTATGTATAATGTGCTTTACACACACAACATGAACTATACTCACGTTTATATTCGATTGCTAAAGCGATGCATTGTCTGGAGTTCAAAATACTAACTATGTGGATCAATTGTGTCGAATAATAACATAGACATGCTCAAATTCGATAGAATCTAGATGTCTGATGGATCAATGACCGCTCCTTACGCGAATTGCAAATATCATGATCCCATCCTAATATTTGGATACAATTTATATCTTTAATCAATGTGTAGAGCAGTCTTTTACGTGTAGTTTCACTCTCCATCGGTGGTCTCTCACACATGCTCACACACTCTCTCCCGAGGTGTCTTTCTCGCACACATGCTCTAGATATAACCCTCCCTCCCTCTCGTAACCATTTACAACTGTTTTCACTAACCTTTATCACAAGCACTCTTCCTCTCGCAAACATACACACGCACAATCCTCATCGACCCTTTCTATATACATGGACCTGCCTACGTGTCTCATGTACGCACATTATCTTTACGCCTGTCTCTCACGCATTGTCTCACACCTCTCTTCCTAATCGACGAGTACGATTCTAGCAGAGCATTCTGTAGGATGCCCCTTAAAGTTAGGTTGGATGAATAGTAATATCAGAGATAAAGGGGTTACCTTAGTCCGAGAACCTAGGGTTACAAATCCTAGCCGGCTTTGTCAGTGGACACAGAGTCCTTCACAATTCTGCTATCTTTGTCTTGTACGACTAGTCATCCATGGGTCTTCCTAAATGCATCACGGCCCGACCAATGTGGCACAGGACGGAACCGAACGAAGGGCCTCACCTCGACCCACCGGACCTCACGCGGTGACACACCCTCTGCCCCCACGTCTCATTATCTTCTCACACCCACACATACCAACACAAACACCACACACACAGAAAATTTCTCCTGGTGCCTCTATTCCCTCCCCCTTGCATATACACACTCAAGGGAATGGAATCTCTTGTTGTGACGTCATATTCGTCTCTCTCTCTAGACCACTCTCATTTCTCATGCTATCTCTCCCACGCCCCCCCGTCGGCCCCTCTATCCATGCCTCTCTCGAATACGTAATACACACACATACCTCTCTAGGCCCCGCCAAATGCATCAACTACACATTCACACATGTTACATCACGTACCCCATTGATCTAAAAAGCCCTCTCTTCACGTTTATTTCGCATACAATATTCCTTTTGAATAAAGTGTGGCCAAAAAATTATTTTAGAGTTTCTACATATATACAACATTACAAAGTTATATGGAGGAGTACGAACGCTAATTTGCATTGCATGGTGCCCACAATGATATTTATTCCGCACTGTGAATTTGTATATTTTTATACTATATACAAAGTTAGTCATAATAAAGAGAAACGAAGAGCATCTCTCTCTCCATCGCATACCCCCCTGTACGCCCCTTTCACGTATGCACACAAAACTATCTCCAGGTCCTCTAAAAGTAAGCCCCCAGAAAATTCACGCATGTTTCATCTTTCTCTCGCGATATATGCAATGACGATCATTGTATTTGAAGTGAAAGCACGAGACGTACATTGGACTTCAGAATCCACTCATTACGGTCACCATTTACGTTTAGTGGTTATTATACAGTCACGGGCTCACCGTACAACTCTGTATTTGCTCATGACATGACTAGTTGACCAGTTAAACGCTCCACGTGGCACCTCTAGTGTTGCATCACATTATCTCGCTACCATTGTGCCCACCTGTCGACTTGTATCTACTCTAGATCTACACTCTTATAAAATACATAAAATACACTCTTATAAAAAACAGAGTTGGTGATGATGGTGTGCCTGCCATCCTGCAATATAGTCCGTCCGATTTATATCTGACGGATAGGAAAGAAACTATGGCAATTTTGCAAAAAGGTACCCACACACGTCTCCACATTTGCAAATAAGGCCTTCCCTCGTTCGTCCTTTTCACTCACAAGATAAACAAGTCATACAAATGCATCTTGATGTTACGTGCAACGCACGGGCATCTTGCTAGTAAGAATGAAAATAAACGACAAAAATATATTTGGACGGTGGTTCAAAGTCATGACCGCGGGCACAGCGGACAAGGTGGCCTTTGAAGGAAATATGCCCTAGAGGCAATAATAAAGTATTATTTATTTCCTTGTATCATGATAAATGTTTATTATTCATGCTAGAATTGTATTAACCGGAAACATAATACATGTGTGAATATATAGACAAACAGAGTGTCACTAGTATGTCTCTACTTGACTAGCTCGTTAATCAAAGATGGTTATGTTTCCTAGCCATAGACATAAGTTGTCATTTGATTAACGAGATCACCTCATTAGGAGAATGACGTGATTGACTTGACCCATTCTGTTAGCTTAGCACTCGATCGTTTAGTATGTTGCTATTGCTTTCTTCATGACTTATACATGTTCCTATGACTATGAGATTATGCAACTCCCGTTTACCAGAGGAACACTTTGTGTGCTACCAAACGTCACAACGTAAATGGGTGATTATAAAGGTGCTCTACAGGTGTCTCCAAAGGTACTTGTTGGGTTGGCGTATTTCGAGATTAGGATTTGTCACTCCAATTGTCGGAGAGGTATCTCTGGGCCCACTTGGTAATGCACATCACTATAAGCCTTGCAAGCATTGTGACTAATGAGTTAGTTGCGGGATGATGTGTTACGGAACGAGTAAAGAGACTTGCCGGTAATGAGATTGAACTAGGTATCGAGATACCGACGATCAAATCTCGGGCAAGTAACATACCGGTGACAAAGGGAACAACGTATGTTGTTATGCAGTCTGACCGATAAAGATCTTCGTAGAATATGTGGGAGCCAATATGGGCATCCAGGTCCCGCCATTGGTTATTGACCGGAGACGTGTCTCGGTCATGTCTACATAGTTCTCGAACCCGTAGGGTCCGCATGCTTAACGTTACGATGACAGTTTTATTGAGTTTTGATGGACCGAAGGAGTTCGGAGTCCCGGATGAGATCGGGGATATGACGAGGAGTCTCGAAATGGTCGAGACGTAAAGATTGATATATTGGACGACTATATTCAGACTTCGGAAAGGTTCCGAGTGATTCGGGTATTTTTCGGAGTACCGGAGAGTTACGGGAATACGTATTGGGCCTTATTGGGCCATACGGGAAAGAAGAAAAAGGGCCTCAAGGGTGGCCGCACCCCTCCCCTTGGTCTGGTCCGAATTGGACTACGGAAGGGGGGCGCCCCCTTCCTTCCTTCTCTTTTTCCCTTCCTCTTTTCCTATTCCATATGGGAGGTGGAATCCTACTAGGACTAGGGAGTCCTAGTAGGACTCCACACTTGGTGCGCCCCCTCCTAGGGCCGGCCTCCTCCTCCCTTGCTCCTTTATATACGGGGGCAGGGGGCACCCCAGAGACACAACAATTGATCCTTGAGATCTCTTAGCCGTGTGCGGTGCCCCCCTCCACCATATTACACCTCGATAATACCGTTGCGGAGCTTAGGCGAAGCCCTGCGTCAGTGGAACATCATCATCGTCACCACGCCGTCATGCTGACGAAACTCTCCCTCAACACTCGGCTGGATCGGAGTTCGAGGGACGTCATCGAGCTGAACGTGTGTAGAACTCGGAGGTGCCATGCGTTCGGTACTTGATCGGTCAGATCGTGAAGACGTACGACTACATCAACCGCGTTGTGATAACGCTTCCGCCGTCGGTCTACGAGGGTACGTGGACAACACTCTCCCCTCTCGTTGCTATGCATCACCATGATCTTGCGTGTGCGTAGGAATTTTTTTGAAATTACTACGTTCCCCAACAGCCTTGTATTGGTATGCAGAGCCCTCTGTTTTAACACACAGGAGCTGGTGTGGTGATTATACACACACACACGCATGCACACGAACTGCATCCACGCAACACTCACACAAACACATGCACCCACGCACGCACGCAACACTCACACGTACACACGCAGCCACGCACGCACGCAACACTCACACGCACGCACGCAACACTCACACGCACACACGCACGCATGCATGCACACACCAATACACCACACGACCAACACACACTCTCACGCTCAAGTGCTCAACCTACACGTGCATGCGCACACATCAGGCCCTGACAGACACACACACAACCATGTGATTCCCGCGCACGGGTTGGAGCCTTGTCGCGCCTGTGTAAATTTGTGTTTATCTGACCTTTTGCCTATGTGAACTGACAGGTGGGGCCCACAAGGAACGTGGTCAATTTAACTAGTCAACATGGTGCCACGCAGACTATTTGGCCGGTCAACAGAGTGCAATCCGATGCTGAACTGTGAGCAAGTGACCGTATAATCACCGCAAAACGTATATAGTGACCGTAATCAGCTTATTCTGAAGTTCGGTGACCGTATTACGCTTTTCTCTCTGTAGGCCCTCCAAAACTACATCTCTACACGTTCTCGCATGTTACATCTAACAACTATGCAATACAGCACTACTACTACACTCTAACACAATAAATCATATGTGTTTTTAGTTTTACTAGATATCATATTGTTACTTATAATTATTCAGTTTGCATACATTAAAATTGCCTTTGAAATGTATGGCCAGTATCATCTACCGCGCGGGAAAAATCCCGCCCTTTCCTGTTTAATCGGGTTTGTATCGATGGATCGTGCGAAACAACAAAACTATAGTACTATACAGTACTACAAGTGACAGTTCACTGGGCCGTCGTGTCATCTACTCCTCCGTCGTAAGAGTGGAGTGCTCGCTTTCATAAATCTTCTAGTCCCTTTCGCCGACATGTGGGACATCAAGCTACCGGGTCCAGGTGCCATACCGGAATACAGTGCAGAGCAGCCGGGGTGAAGCACCCCAGTCATGGCGCCGGCGTAGTAATGAGCAATAACGCGTCAAATCACAAAGCTGCAACTTTCCCGCAGTTAAGTTGGAGGGACGAAGCAACCATCACATCATTTCACTCATTGCTGAATCCGCTTCTCCCTCATCTTCTTCAACTTAACCATGTGTTGCTTTTGCCGTTGTTCTGCCTCATGTGGGACGCGGATCGGCTTGGTAAAGCACTGACACGTGGGACCGCATGTTAGCAAACCGCCAGGACAACGTCCTCCGAAAATAAGAAGCCTAATCCTAGACTTACAAAGGGCTACGTAGCTGCTACGTATACTTTCCATCTAATCTATATATGCCCCCCTGATTTTCACGTGGGGTGGGCCTAATCCTCTCCTTTAATCCAATCAAATAGTCCCACATCACATCAGTTCGTAACTTTACGTAAACCATTACGTGGATGTAACATTGCTCAAACAAGAAACCTCCCCCGCCATCCGCGCGGCAAAATCACCTCCTTTTTACTAATCTTGATTCTATAATTTTTTAGATCAATATAATTGAGATTTGTATAGATAGCACACAGGAGAAAAACCAAGTGGTACGGTTAAGGGCATCCACAATGTGTAGCCAAATGTGAAAATAGCTTTTGACATCGTGGGAACCATTGTGGACGGTGTTGCCAAAGCCAAAAAGATGGAACTGAAGCTCCCTGATTGATTGACTGAAGGAATAGAAAAATGCAACGTCTCTCCTCTTTCTCCCATGCTTGGACGCATGTAGTACAATATAGAGCACAGAGTCTACTCCCCTGTCCCTTCTATCACAAATCACAAAGCAGTGAGGCGTCAAATCACAAAAGCACGGACGAAGCAACCATCATTTCACTCTTCGCTGACTCCGCTTCTCATCGTCTTCTTCGAGAAACCATCTCACCGCACTAGTACTCCTAGTAGTACTAGTAAAGGACTTCCTGGATGCAAATAAGGCGGTTGTCTTGGCTTGCAGGTGGCACTTGCGAATGACTTACCGTGGTCTCCCTCAATGGTGTTCTCCGTGGACGCACTTTGCCAAACCACCCAAAAAAAGATATCGTCGACGTCACCGCAATGGGGAAGGAAGTCAAATATAGTTACTACCTCCATTTTTTTTGTACACGAGGCCAGTATATCAAAATTACAATTTGCAAAGGGCCACTAACACTAATCGAGGCAAAATTGACGGGGTTAGCAACCAAGGACATTAATATCCCCTGCATGCATGCGGAAGTGAGAAGGTTGGTTTGCATGGCGCTACATTAATCAAGCGATGAGGAGTGAGATGGTTAGCTCTTTGGTCTTTGGGGAAAAAATACGCATTAATTGACACGTGAAACGAGGATTTGTATCGATTAAATCCCGCGAAGGAAAACCCGGCCTTTCTTTTTTAACACTAGTACTCCTAGTACGTACATACTTATCCTGTTTGGGTCTAGGCCTTGCATTGCCAAACTTCGCCACACATTTTTGCCAAGCTTGCCTAAAGTTTTCAAAATGAGAAGGAGGTATACTTGCGAACGGCTGTCGCGGTCGCACCGCACCCTCACACGGTCGCTCGTACACGTCGCGGTCGCACCGCACCCTCACACAGTTGCTCCTGCACGCCGCAAACCCAACCAAGGGAACGCACCCTCACTGACACGTGCTGTCGCATGTGAACAAACCAAACTCAGCCATCCTATCGCTGACACATAATTTTCGTTCATAGAGTATGTTTATCCAACCGCATGTTGGGGAGTATCCGTACGGCCCGTGCGGTGGTCTGTTGGGGAAGAAGAAGAGGTGAGGAAGAAGGAAAGAAGGGTTAGGAGACGTAGGATATTCATCCAACCGCCTGAAATGGTAGACTGACCCAAGTAAGGCGACTTTCATAACAAATATATGTTTTTACACAGCAAAAGATCCATAAAAACAACAACATAAAGAAAAACTATCACTCCTCGCGGAAAGAGACGACCTCGTCGTATTTGGCTGCCGGCGCGAACCAGCCGTCGCTGCCGACGTGTGTCTCCGCACCGTGGTTGTCCTCGGCCTCCAGCTACTTGTTCAAGCGGAGCGTGCGGGCGCTCTGCACGGACGAGAGCACAGCCCGGTTCAAGTCGAGGACATCCGGTTCCGCCTGCAGGAGGGCCACGGTGGCAGCGGCATCCGCGCGCTCCGCGTCGAGTCAAGCCTCCGCCGCCCAGTTCAAGTCCAGGACGTCCGGTTCCGCCTGCAGGAGGGCGTCGATGAGAGCGGCATCCGCGCGCTCTGCATCGAGTCGAGCCTCTGCCGCCCGGTTCAAGTCCAGGACGTCCGGTTCCGCCTGCAGGAGGGCCTCGATGGCAGCGGCATCCGCGCGCTCCGCCTCAAGTTGAGCCTCCGCCGCCCGATTCACATCCACGACATCCGGTTCCGCCTGCAGGAGAGCCTCGATGGCAGCGGCATGCGCGCGCTCCGCGTCGAGTTGAGCCTCTGCCTCCCGGTCCTCCTTTAGTATCGCCATGTTGAACCGCTGGTCCGCCTGCACCATCCGGGACTCGGACACCAACACGAAGTCGACGTCCATCGTCTCATACCCATCGGGGGCCTTCTACGCCGCGACCTCCGCCATGAACATTGGATCGGCTTCCTCCTCCTCGTAGCTTGGCTCCAGAGAACTCGGGGATTGGCCCGCCGCAAAGCGAGCTTGGGAACGGAGGTCTGTGGTGCCGACCACCGCCGTGATTTCTGCGCGGCGCTCCGGCGTCAGCATCTTGTAGTAAGTGATCTTGCGGCGCACCATGGCTTTCCGGGAACTAGGGGACGCTTGATGCGGGCTAGGGGATCGAAAGGTGGGGGAATGGGCTGGACATTTGGTGTGGTTTTAGGGCAGTGGCTGGCGTAGGCCGAGCAGTGAAGGTTCTGGTGTGAATAGTGGTTCCGATGACGACCGGTCAATCGGTTTTGACTGTACATCGCTCTTGTCTCGTTCGCGTTGCAGCCCGGCACGCTGGACCCTCCACGTCGCTCACCGAATGGAACGCACTTCTTCTTGCGTTTTCGCTCGCTTGTGGGACCGCAGTTGAGAGCAAACCGACGTCCCTCCCCCTCCCCCGCCCGCATCATTTATTATACCACCACTCCCTCTGTTTTATGCGGAGTAAATAAAAACAGAAGGAGTATACTACGGATGAGGATCCCCTGACGTGGCCGAACCCATTGAGTAACTGACATGCGGGGCCTAGCAAGCATGGGGTCCACTAGTAAGTGACCGAAAGGGAGGGTAAGGCAGGGATACCTACGTCAGAGGATCCACTTCCACTATACTACTTTGACCAAATGTTAGAGTAATAATATATGACATGCAACTTACACAAAGCATACAGGGTCTAATGCGTTTTTCGAGGCTAACTTTGACCAAATGTTAGACTAATAATATATGACATGCAATTTACACAAAGCATACGGTCAAATTCGTACGTGAAAGGAGTTTCCAATGATATAATTTTCACATTATACATCTCATGTACTATTAATCTTGTCAATAGTCAAATTGGAAACCATCCCGAGTACAAATCTAGGAGTACGTACGAATCTAACAATATTGATTGGGCGTTGTTGAATGTTGATACCTTTTTGATCAAAGTAGAGATACTTTGACTACACATAAAACGTATATGTAAACTAGAAAGGATAGGGGGAGTATATTGTACGTTCAAAAACGAAACGAACATTGAATACCCTTTATATATGATTTGCGGATGCTATGATCACTGGTTCAAAATTTTGAATCCGCCTTAGGTATCACGTGCCCCCACTCGTTCCCTCTCGATTTCATCTCGGGGTCCGGAGATCTATTGAAAGAGGACTAGGGTGGGTACATGCGAATGATACTCGGCGGAATGTTCAAATGAGGCATGCGGGAGGATGGACTCGACTGGAGGGCGACATGATCGATGGATAAGAGGGTTGGAGAGGAATGAGAAATAAGCAAACGCCACATGATTATACTTGAACGGCTCAAATAAAAAATAAGTTGTCTCGCTTGGCCTACATAGTGAAAGGCCTAATGCGCAACGCGGAGCACTGACGCTCGAATATGGCCGGGAAAACAGGGAAACCGACATGTGGGGCACACCCGTCGGGACGACGTAGCGCAGACTAGTCCAATGGAGGAGCTGGCCCACGACCTCCTCACCACCGACAACCGTTCAGGTGGGTCGTTGGGGCCAACAACGGGGCGCAGCTCCAGCACCGCCTCTGGACACGGCGACCGCGGTGAGCGACACACTCATATCGTCGCTAGACACGGTCGGTTTCAGTGTGCCGAGAGTGGCGTTAGTGTTGTGGCACGACCAACGGTATGTTTGGTTTGTGCCCAAGGTTGCCCCATCAAAGCATTGGGTAGCCAAAATTTTGGTTGAGGTATTGGTTGCCCATGATTTGGCCGACATTGGCAAGAAAAATGAACTAGAGTTGGCTAGAGTTCATTGGCATGCCAAAGAAATGGCAACCATCCAAACAAAGACCAATCTTTGGGTCATGACCAAAATTTTGGTTGAGGTATTGGTTGCCCATGATTTGGCCGACATTGGCAAGAAAAATGAACTAGAGTTGGCTAGAGTTCATTGGCATGCCAGAGAAATGGCAACCATCCAAACAAATACCAATCTTTGGGTCATGACCAAAATTTTGGTTGAGGTATTGGTTGCCCATGATTTGGCCGACATTGGCAAGAAAAATGAACTAGAGTTGGCTAGAGTTCATTGGCATGCCAAAAAAATGGCAACCATCCAAACAAAGACCAATCTTTGGGTCATGACCAAAATTTTGGTAAGGTGCACTTTGGCCACAATCCAAACACACCCCAACACCCGGCTCGTCGAGGATGCACGGGGCGCCACGACGCGTCCGCGGAGTGGTGTAGCGCGGCCAACTGCATCCTCTGGACCTGAGACCATGCCGGGTCATCTTGCTTTTTCAATGACATGCGGGGATCGCATGTGAGCAAAGGGCATCTCTAACATTGCCACGACCGCAGCTGAATACCCTGGCACACCAAAACCCTCGTCCCTCGCGCCGTCGCGCGGTGCGTTCCCAGTCGGCGCCAGCTGCCCGCATTCATGCCGTCCGTTCGTATGTCGTCGTTAATAGGCTCGGTGCCCGAGGAACCAACTCCGGCGACTTAATGACGCACCCGGACGCTTGGCCTCACCGGAATGCGCTACTTAATGCGGCAACGCCCAGCTAACCTAAACACCATAGCGCATTGTCCTCCTATCTGGCACCACATCCGCCATGACCGCAAGTGTGAACGCTCTGCGGGAGAGCTTGTCTTTGGGGATGAAGCTCGTGGTCGCTGCCCTTGCTCAAGTCGCCTCTCGCGACGCAATAGCAGCGTAGCCGGACGCGGACGTGACCGCACAAGCGGTGGCCACGCTGGCGGCCGACGACGGGAGCACCGTCAGCCACGCGTCCTACTTGCCGCCCTCCAACGTCCGGCAGCGCCGAGGTCGGGGACTCCTCCGAGGATGAGTAGGGCATGGGAGGCGGCAGGGCATGGTGTGCCAACTGGCCGGTCCGTATCCCGTGTTCTACTCTTCCTCGCCGGAGACCGCACCTTCACTTCACGGGTCTTGAACCCCGCCCCGTACATACAGATCGCAGATGGAGGATGTCGGTCGCCGCCGTAGAATAGGTTTAGGGTCGGGTTTCTTTTATTTTTCTGTCCTCTAAAAGTTCGAAATGTAATGAAAATCTGCCGTGTTTGCATTAATCTCGGCCGGTGTATATGAACTTTCACAATAATATAGATATTGTAGGAGTACTAGCAATATGCCCATGCGTTGCACGGAAGATCAAGATCTTGTGGGAGAAAAGGATGAACGAGGGAAAGCCTTATCTGCAAATGTGGAGAGGAGTGCGGGTAAATTGTCATAGTTTCCTTCCTATCCGTTAGATATAGATCGGACGGCCTATATTGCAGGATGACAGGCACACCATCATCACCAACTCTGCTTTTTATTGAACCGAGACAAATCTAACATGCGAAGTAAAATAAACACATAGGGTCTATACATACACAAATTATCTTAGGCACTCCAATAGTACGTCCACTACACATTCACGCATTTCACATCTTTCTACATCTACGGGAACCTACGAAAGGGTTAACGTAAATTGCCTCTCTCTCTCCTCCCCTGATTTTCATGGTGGTGGGCCCCTCCCTCCCCCCAATCTACAATCAACAGCTCACACGTTTCACATTACGTTAATTACGTAACTGGGATTACGTAGGTGTAGCATTACTCGTCCTAAAAAACCCAACTAAGCCAACCTCCCAGCATATCGCGCGGGAAAAGACCCGGCCGCACCGTTTTAGTCGTGATTACCGGATTACTAGTAGTAGTATCGATGGATCGCGCGAAGCAACAATTTTTTTTTGAGGGGGCGAAGCACCTAGTTTAAAAGGAAAAAGGAGGTACACTTACAGCACTCCTGTCGCGGTCGCATTGCACCCCACACACGTTCGGTCCAAAAATTCCCCCCAAATCCGATTCAACCGCCCTTCGGCCAACTAGCCAACAATATTCCCGAAACCCCCTCCCCCCTGTCCCCCTCCACTCCATTCGCTCCGCCAAAGCCGCCCTCCCCGCTGCGCCGATACGTCGGCGCCGCGGTTCGGCGGTCCTCTCGCTCCCATAGTACGCTCTCATAGACTGCCGTCCTCTAGCCGCGCCGCCACCTCTGGCTACGTTCTTGTGGAGGCGCACGACGGTCAGCTTCTCCCACGGTACACGCATTCTAGACTAAGGCCCCGTTCATGTCGGTGTAGCGCTGAATGTTAGCTGATAGACGCTGTTAATCTCACTGTTTGCCGAAGTAGTTTACTATCAATATGCTCTGCTTAAGAAGCTTCCTTGCCCTGTTCTGCACTCAATCTGCTTAGCTGAGATGGCATGCCAAGGCCGATTAGTTGCTAAAATATCCTGCCATATATTTATTGTGACGTAGATTGCCATGGTCTAGTAGCCAATCTGTTAGGTGAAATAGCTCTACACCGTTTTATACTCGATCTTTGTTGTTGCGATGGCCTTCGATAGTTTGATGGTTGTGTGCTCGGCCTCATTGACTGCTAAAACAGCCTGCCATAATTTGGCACTCAAATCTGTTTGCTGAATTAGCTTTACATATATTTCGTTACTTAGATCTGCTCATCCAAATATCTTGCCATAGCTTTAGACATCGACCTAGGTATTTTTTTCTGGACTTCATAAAAAAGAAGATATGTTTTTCCTGTAATATCTAGTAGAAGAACTAATTTGTATGTCTAACAGATGGACAGGACTTGGATAACTTCTGCTCGAAGATTCTCCGCTGCATATGTCGAGGGGGTTGAAAACTGTCACGACCGGTTTTCCAATAAAACATTTATTGAGAAACCGACCCCTTTAACGGACCAGTATAGAAGAATCCTTCTTACTGGTAGACAAATCCTTGATACAGAAATCCAGAAGTACTAAATATAATACAGGGTTGAGCTGAGGTGGCTCAACAATTTATTACAAGCACGCCGATATTATACATAAAGGCGGATATGACACAAGGGATATGGTGGCATAACTACTGACTCATAATAAAAGTGGTGGATATGTCACAGTGAAGTGGGTGACATGTCTCCTAAATCTTACAACTCATCGAGCGTCGGAGCGAGGCTCGAGGGTTCTTATTCTGGGTAGCGGAAACGTATAATACAAGTGACCAATTCCCGGATCGCACGGGACTGACTGGGACTCCTCTAGGTGTCGGACTCGCTATCGAACTCTTCATCCATAAGATCGCCTTCGTCAACATCTGGCCAAATCAACAAGCCAGGTGAGTTCTATGAAAGTAGTCACAAGACAGTTTGGACATAAGATATAACAAATGCAAACATGATGCACATGAGCAGATTAGTAATGCACACTCCGATAATAAAATTTGCACTGCATGACAAGTAAAAAGGAAGTCAGGCGGTAGTCCTCCCGAAATCCCAATGAAATACTGAAGGCCAATCGAGTGTCTAAAATGACGCCTCGAAAGGGAAAAAATAAATTAACAATGCCGCAGTCGGGCGTCAGGGCGACACCACATAAAGGGCTTATATTGGAATATAAACGACAGTACGTGCCACAGTCGGACGTCTGAGCGACATCACATAAAGGGCTTATATCAAAAGTAAATAACAAGAGCGCCACAGTCGGACGTCTGAGCGACATCACATAAAGGGCTTATATCAAAGTAAATAACAAGAGTGCCACAGTCGGACGTCTGAGCGACATCACATAAAGGGCTTATATCCAAAGTAAATAACAAGAGTGCCACAGTCGGACGTCTGAGCGACATCACGTAAAGGGCTTATATCCAAAATAAATAACAAGAGTGCCACAGTCGGACGTCTGAGCGACATCACGTAAAGGGCTTATATTTCATTACTCGGAATTCAAGTAGCTCATGAATTTAAATCATCTCAAGGAAATACTCAGGTACGTAATAATAAAATGGTTAGTCCATCCACAGGAATAACATTTAACCTGGTTTACCACTCAAGCTTGTTCACCGGGGATTTTCACTGAGACTGACACAGGGACTGACGCTGAGACTGATATGGATACTGATATGGATATGTTGACCAAGGTCCTTGACCATGGACACGATTGCTCGGAAGGTTTTGACTCTGCAGAGTTTGTACTCTTAACCACAGCCAATGGATTTCAGTAGTCACAAAGGACTAGTTCTGTTTACGGTATTTTAGGAGAAACACATCTAACCAGTACACACCCATTCCACATTCCGTTGCCAGGAATCACCCTAGGCAATGTTCAAGAAAAACCTTGAGACGGGGAGGCTACAACCTCGCGTAGCATGGGATCAAATTTATATCGCGCGCTCTAAGGGATGCCCCCCTCTCGGCCCCAACCGGAAACACCCATGCCCCCTGACCGGATGACTGGCTTTAATCCAGGGCCATGGAACCCTCATCACGGCCTCTCTATATGGTGTGTACAAGGAAGAGGTTTGCAACTTACTAAACCGTATTCGTTGCAGAAAACATGTGGCAGCACGAAAAGGGGACAGACGGTAACGTGGCTCGGTCCAGGTTAACGCGAGAGTTTAATGGTTGACATAAGACTGGCATGCTTCAACAATACCATCTTACCACCTCTCATGTCACCACATGATCAGGTTATCTCCCATCAAAAGATCACATCAAGATTCGAAGCATACTGGCAGTTGCCTTGCATGCAATATAACACCACTGATGCCCACATAAACATGCCATGCACAAACTGCTCAACCAACTATGCAAAACACTCATCATATCAAAGGTTCAAACATGCTTGCCTGGTTCGGAGTAGTCGGAGTCTAGCTCGGCGAAGTTCGCGGTTCCATCACCTCCTCCGGTATCTACGGTATAAAGAAACCGCATACTAACGTAAATAACATGTGTGTATAAAAATTATTTCAACATTTTTCCAAATAAATACTATAAAAAACTAGACAAAATTATAAGGCTGACAGAAAAAGAATCAATCAAAAAGCATCTTTTGTTTAAAAGATATAAGGGTTTTAGTCCAAGGACTACTCTGTGATGAAACAGAAAAGACCCAGGGGCTAGTTTGAAAAAGCAGAAAACGTTTCGGTAGGAAATACGCCAGCCCAGAAGGAAGACGCACTCTGCCCGAAGGTGCCTTCAGAAAACGGTCCGAATAAGAGAGAGAGAGACTGACGGGGGGTCCCACCCGTCAGGTTCAAACTTCGAACAGAGCTCGCCGGCACCCGTGGGCTGCGGTGGTCGCCGACGTTGATCCACGGCGAGGTAGGGGGATCGGAGGGTACCTACTGGTTCACTGTGTCCTTCCGCGTCGGTGGGTGGTGGACTTGGCCGTCGGCGAGCACCACGTCGACGGCGGCCTTATCTCCGGCGGACGGTGGTTCGGGCGAGGATGAAACTCTCCGGCGGGAGCTGCAAACTTCAAATTAGGGCGCGGGTTAGAGAGGTGGATGCACTAGGAGGCTACTGGCATGAGTTGAGAGGCGGGGGTGCACGCACTGGAGCGAATCTTGCCAGATCCCTAAGCGGGTTGGGGCGGCCAGAGTCGGGGAAGAGGGCCTCCCCGAGGTCTCTCTAGTAGCTGGGCGTGGATCTGGTGGGGTGGAGTGATGGTGCGTGGTCGAGATCGAGCTCAGGGCCTCCTTTTATAGTCGACCCGAGGCGGTTGCCGTGAACGGATAACTCCGGCGGGCAATTACGGCGAGGCAGCGGTCTGGCTGGTGGTTTGGGCGGTGCTGGACGGCTCCGTCCCTCGCTGCGCCTCTCTGGCAGCCGCAGCGAGTGCTGCTGCCGCCGCTCACGGGGCGACGCACCTCTGCCAGCTCGCCGCCGACGCCCGCAAGCGTCCAGGCGACCATGTGGTGCGGTGGATAAGAAGGAGGAACAGGGAGCAAGGCGCCACTGTAGTTACTGGGGAGATCGACATGAGGTTCTGAAGAAAACGACACCGATGACTGAAACTGTTCTCTGAAACTCTGAACTTGACAGTAACAGTGCATGCCAGGTGTTCGACGATATGTTTTGGGCATGAGGAAATTTTTTCTAGAGCTGGGACTTGGTGAGGTGACCTCTTGATGCATCTAGAGGCTGCCTGAATTTTCTCAGATTTTTAGGAGAAGAAAACAAATGAATTTCATCAAAAATGACAAATCTGGTCCAAACTTTCAGCAAGCAAATTTTGAAAATTTTGAACTTTGGACCAGTGGATCTTCATGGATCTTGGTTGAGGGTTCTAAGGGCTAGCCAGGGAAACTTGTTTGAAATCAAAACTCAAAGGAATTCTAGTGGTTCCTTTGTAAATCTCTAAGGGCCAAAATAGGAGACAGAAAAGATTTTTGATTAAAAATAATTGGAAATAAATTCAAGGGGGAGTTAAACTTGCTGGATTTTAAGCTTGACTTGACACAAAGTGGGAATACGGCTTTTGGGAGGGGATTTCAACTTAGGTCATGGCAAGAGATAATTTTTTGAAAGGGGAAGGATCACCCCATAAGCCATAGGGCTATTTTTTAAAGAAAAGATTTTCAAAAACTTTCCCAAAGAAAAACATTTGTGTTCAGCCAACACAAGATGAAAAACCCCCAAGACCAAAGATCAAGTCTTGGATGAACCCAAAGAAAAATACTTGTCATTAGAGAAATTTTTTGAGAAGGAGAGTCCTTTTAATTTTTTTTAAATAACCTCCTTCAAATCAAATAAAGAATTTGATAAAACCAAATAAATTTTTTGGGTGTCACAACACCTACCCCCTTAGGAAAAATCTCGTCCCCGAGATTTCAGCTGATCCTCAAATAGGTGTGGGTACTCTGCCTGAAGAAAATCCTCTCTTTCCCATGTTGCTTCATCCTCGGTGTGATTGCTCCACTGAACCTTGAAAAATATAATTGTTTTCTGACGGGTCCTCCTTTCAGACTCCTCCAATATTTTTATTGGCCGCTCTCTGTAGGTGAGGTCTGGTTGCATATCAATGCTCTCATGAGATACATGCTTTTCCGGGTTGCTTACACATTTCCTCAACTGTGAGACGTGGAATACGTCGTGGATGTCTGACAGCTCTTTGGGTAGGTCTAGCTGGTAGGCTACTGTGCCTCTTCGTGCAACCACACAGAAGGGTCCAATAAATCTTGGGGCTAGCTTTCCTTTAATTTTGAACCATTGCAGGCCCCTCATAGGGGACACTCGTAGGTACACATATTCACCGGGTTCAAAGCTGACCTTACGATGTTTTCGATCGTAATAGCTCTTTTGTCGGCTTTGAGCTGTCTTGAGTCAGTCCCTGATTTGTCTAACTTTCTCCTCGGCTTCCTTGAGCATGCCTGGGCCGAAGATACGACTGTCACCTGTTTCTGACCAATTTAATGGGGTACGACACCTCCGCCCGTACAATGCTTCAAAAGGTGCCATTTGTAGACTGGCTTGGTAGCTGTTGTTGTATGCGAACTCGGCATATGGCAAGCTTTCCTCCCAACTGGTTCCATAGGTGAGAACAGAGGCTCTCAGCATGTCCTCTAGGATTTGGTTCACGCGTTCAGTTTGTCCATCAGTCTGGGGGTGGTACGCTGTACTGAATGCTAGTTGAGTTCCCAGAGCTTGTTGTAATTGATCCCAAAATCTAGAGACGAATTGAGTGCCCCGGTCGGATATTATGGTCTTTGGGACTCCATGCAGACAAACTATACGGGAGAGATAAAGCTTAGCAAGCTTCTGAGTGGAGTAGGTTGTCTTTACGGGAATGAAATGTGCTACCTTGGTTAGTCTATCTGTGATGACCCATATGGCATCATTTCCGTGTTGTGACCGAGGTAGTCCGACGATAAAATCCATTCCAATCTCGTCCCATTTCCACTCAGGTATCCTATTTGGCTGTAGCAGCCCTGCTGGTTTTTGGTGCTCGGCTTTAATGCGCTGACACGAATCACAACATGCAATGAATGTGGCTATATCCCTTTTCATACCGTGCCACCAAAATCTTTCCTGAATGTCCTTATACATTTTGGTTCCTCCAGGGTGGATTGAATATGGGGCAGTGTGGCCTTCGGTTAGAATTTGTTGTTTGAGGTCCTCAATGTTTGGTACGCAAAGTCTGTCCCCGTACCATAATACTCCCTCATTGTCTACGACGAACTCTAAAGTCTTGCCGAGACTCACTTTTCTCTTTATACCTTCGATGCTGGGATGTCCATGCTGAGCTTTCTTAACCTGTTCCATTAGGGTGGGCTGTATCTCCAGATTTGATACGTTGCCCTCAGTGACTATCACCAAGTTGAGTTTGGCGAACTCCTGCTGAAATTCAGGCCTCAAGTTCTGCAGACTGTCGTTGCCCGAGCTGGGGTTCCGACTAAGAGCGTCTGCCACTACATTCGCTTTTCCTGGATGGTAGTGAATGCCGACATCATAATCCTTGACTAATTCCAACCAGCGTCGTTGTCGTAAATTGAGTTCTGGTTGCGTGAAAATATATTTAAGGCTTTTATGATCCGTATATATTTCACAACGATTCCCCAGCAAAAAGTGCCTCCACTCTTTGAGTGCATGGATGACTGCTGCTAGCTCCAAGTCATGAGTAGGATAATTTTCTTCATGCTTCCGTAGTTGCCTGCAATCGTATGCGACAACTTTGCCGTCCTGCATCAGTACGCACCCGAGGCCCTTCCGGGATGCGTCACAATACACTTCAAAACTTTTGTGTATGTCTGGCACAACCAAAACCGGTGCTGTTGTTAATTTCCTTTTGAGTTCTTGGAAGCTTTTCTCGCACGCTTCAGTCCATACAAATTTCTTATCCTTCTTGAGTAACTGTGTCATTGGTTTTGCTACGGTGGAGAATCCCTCAATAAACCTTCGGTAATATCCAGCCATTCCTAGGAAGCTTCGTACATCTGTTACGTTGGCTGGTGGTTTCCAGCCAAGTACGGCCTTGACTTTTTCTGGGTCTATGGCAACGCCTTCTTGGGTCAATACATGACCTAGAAAACCAAAATTCACATTTGCTGAATTTGGCGTATAATTGATGTTTCCTTAATTCTCCCAGTACAATTCTGAGATGTTCAGCATGTTCTTCCGGTGTCTTTGAGTATACCAGAATATCATCAATGAACACCACAACAAATTTGTCCATAAATTTCATAAACACTTTGTTCATGAGGTGGACAAAATATGCGGGGGCATTTGTCAGTCCAAACGGCATTATGTAAATTCATACAATCCATATCTGGAGGTAAATGTCGTCTTAGGGATATCTTCTGTTCGTACCTTTAATTGATGATACCCTGATCTTAAATCAATTTTTGAGAAAATCTTGGCTTGTGCGAGCTGGTCAAATAAATCATTTATCCGTGGCATCGGATATTTGTTTTTGATGGTGACCATGTTGAGTGCTCGATAGTCTATACATAATCTCAATGTCCCATCCTTTTTCTTGGCAAATAATACTGGTGAACCCCAAGGTGAGGAGCTGGCTCGTATAAATCCTTTGTCCAGTAATTCTTTTATTTGCTTCTTTAATTCTACCAACTCGGAGGGTGCCATTCTATAAGGTTTCTTGTAAATGGGGGTGGTGCCAGGTGCTAGTTCAATGCTGAACTATATTTCCCGGTCTGGTGGCATGCCTGGTAGTTCTTCGGGAAATACGTCAGGAAACTCACACACCACTGGAACTTTTCTTAATTCTGAAATGTCCACCTTGTTCAACTTTGGTTGCCGTGATCTTGGTCTTTCTTGAGCTGAAACTTTTATTGTCTTGCCGTGATGATGAGTGAGAATCACAGTACGATTGAAGCAGTCGATAAATCCTTTGTTGGTGGTTAACCAGTCCATCCCTAGGATAACATCCAGTCCTTTATTTTCCAACACGATGAGATTTGCCTGAAACTTTAGTCTTTCAAACTCAATAATCACACCTTGGCAGTAACTCTGAGTGATTTTATTATTCCCGTGGGACTTGATGATCATGGATTTTTCCAAAGGAAGTATCGAAAAACCATGTTGCAAAACAAAACTCTTCGAAATGAACGAGTGAGAAGCTCGAGAATCAAACAAAACCGTGGCAGGTATTGTGTTGACAGGGAACGTACCGAGCACGATATCTGGGGCATTCTGTGCTTCCTCCTTGGTCACATGGTTGAACGAGTGAGAAGCTCCAGAATCAAACAAAACCGTGGCAGGTATTGTGTTGACAGGGAACGTACCGAGCACGATATCTGGGGCATTCTGTGCTTCCTCCTTGGTCACATGGTTCAGGTGACCCTTCTTGTGATTGTTATTGGGGTTGAAGTTGTTACGCTTGGGGGCTGGATTATTCCCACCATGGTTCGGCTTGCGGGCCGAGTTCCTTGGCTTTGGGCACTGTTTGGCATAGTGTTCTTCCTCTCCACAAGCATAGCAAGTAACACCTGGGCGATACGTAAAGTCCTTGTCCCTTGCATGAAAATGTTTGATTGGGCTTGGAACATTGGTCATGGATTTGTTTGCTCCATTTCTCTGGAAATCAGTCTTGCTCCGGTTGTTGCGAGCATGAGTCGTCTTGTCCCTTTTGCGCTTGCGAATATCCTCCAGGCTGCGGCGCTCATTCTCCAATGTAATAGCCTTGTCAAGCAGTGTTTTGAAATCTGGAAAGGTGTGTACGACCAGCTGGCATTTAAGTGCTGGCGACAGACCGTCCAAAAATTTCTCCATCCTTTTATTTTCAGTCACATGCTCTTCGTTGGCATAACGAGATAATTGCGTAAACTAACTATTGTACTCAGTTACTGTCATGCTTCTCTGCTTGAGGTCATCAAACTCCCTTTTCTTGATCTTCATAATGCTCCTGGGAATGTGCGCCCCACGAAAACCTTCCTTAAACTCTTCCCAGGTGATGTTATTTTCATTGGGGTGCATGTGTAGAAAATTTTCCCACCATGATGCAGCTGCTCCAGTGAGGTAGTGAGGTGCATAAAGTACCTTCTCACGGTCTGAACATTGTGCAATAATTAATTTCCTTTCAATATCTCAAAGCCAATCATCGGCCTCAAGCGGCCTATCAGTGTGAGCGAACGTTGGGGGACGTGTCTTTTGTACTTCAGACAACTTGGAATGCGGCTGGTATGGTTCACGGTGATTTCCCATATTGATAACCTGATTCATCATTTCTTTATGCTGTTGTTGGCTTTGCTCATATAGGCGGCATACTTGAGAAAATGCCGCTTCACTGCCTTGCTGACTTGACTGCCCCTGTGTGAAGTTGTTGCTTGTCTGGGTACCATAAATTTCTTCCGGCGGACTTGGCATGGAACGGGTCCAGGGACGACGCATTTTCCACTCTGGGGTATTTTTGCAAAACTCATGAGAAAAACCGTGTGGCACAAGAATAATTTTGCAAAGGCGAAATTTAAAAGACTCCAAGATTTTTCAAGAAAAATACTTGATTGCGCATGGAGAAGGACTGCTCAGTACATATCTTACACGCGAGTCGTAATTATACAATACATCACTCAGGATGTGCGTACACATTCCTGACATGTTATTTAGGCTAGTGCACTTCTCTGAGTTCCTACATGATGTGCACACAAACTACTTCTCACCAAACCTATGTACATATATACATATCATACAAACTGGCACATCGCACGGCTGCTAGGCACACTCAGTCGGAGATGGCGAAAACTTCCCTTGGCCTGCCGAGGGTAAGACCCAGTGGTGCAGGAGACTCAACCTCCTCCTCACTAATAGGCTCCAGGCGCGAAGCACTGCGTTGAGGAGTTGGTGCGGGTGCGGCCGGTGGTGCAGCTCTGATTGGAGTAGGAGCAATGACTTGGTCAAACTCCTCAGTGGTAGGCAGGCGGCGAGCGGTGGCTAAAATGGCGGGTGCATAGGATACTGAGGACGAGACGAAAGTCAGCGGCAGTGCCATGTGGAGAAGCTCCCTCCTGTTGGCGGAACAGCCCTGAACTGAGTCCATACGGGCAGCCACAAGGTCGTCCACGAGGTTGTCAAAAGCTGCCTCAAGAGCTTTGAGATATTCAACAAGCATCTCAATAGCCTCATCTCTCTCTCCCATAGGGCAAGCGAATGCATAGTGACAAGTATATGGCACATGGCATGGGAGGTAGCGGTAGCGACGAGTCTTCATCGTAGGAAGAACATCCCGAAGACGAGCTATCGCCTCATGGGCAGCCATCTGCATGGCATGCCTCTCCGTAGGCATGGCCCTTCCCACAAAACGGAAGTGGCGAGACGTTGAACGCCCTCCCTTGAATTGCACCACGGCCTGGTGCATAGACACGTTGTCGCTGATCTTATGCTGGTAGAGTGTGAACTCTGGACGAGTCGATGGCCCGATCGTGAGCTTGGTGATGGAGACGAGGAGCTTGATAAACCCCTCAGGCACATTGGCGAACACCTGTGACTCGCAGTCGTTGCCAGCCATCTACAAAAGTAGGCAAAAATTCCGAATAGTCAAATCATAAATTTATGATGACCAACAGAAAATAGCTACATTTGCAAAATGCTAAAAAAGTACTGAAGACGCTAATAACCAATTAGCGATCGCACCTAGTGGCTTCCTACAGTCAGCCTGGCTCTGATACCAAGCTTGTCACGACCGGTTTTCCAATAAAACATTTATTGAGAAACCGACCCCTTTAACGGACCAGTATAGAAGAATCCTTCTTACTGGTAGACAAATCCTTGATACAGAAATCCAGAAGTACTAAATATAATACAGGGTTGAGCTGAGGTGGCTCAACAATTTATTACAAGCACGCCGATATTATACATAAAGGCGGATATGACACAAGGGATATGGTGGCATAACTACTGACTCATAATAAAAGTGGTGGATATGTCACAGTGAAGTGGGTGACATGTCTCCTAAATCTTACAACTCATCGAGCGTCGGAGCGAGGCTCGAGGGTTCTTATTCTGGGTAGCGGAAACGTATAATACAAGTGACCAATTCCCGGATCGCACGAGACTGACTGGGACTCCTCTAGGCGTCGGACTCGCTATCGAACTCTTCATCCATAAGATCGCCTTCGTCAACATCTGGCCAAATCAACAAGCCAGGTGAGTACTATGAAAGTACTCGCAAGACAGTTTGGACATAAGATATAACAAATGCAAACATGATGCACATGAGCAGATTAGTAATGCGCACTCCGATAATAAAATTTGCACTGCATGACAAGTAAAAAGGAAGTCAGGCGGTAGTCCTCCCGAAATCCCAATGAAATACTGAAGGCCAATCGAGTGTCTGAAATGACGCCTCAATAGGAAAAAAAATAAATTAACAATGCCGCAGTCGGGCGTCAGGGCGACACCACATAAAGGGCTTATATTGGAATATAAATGACAGTACGTGCCACAGTCGGACGTCTGAGCGACATCACATAAAGGGCTTATATCAAAAGTAAATAACAAGAGCGCCACAGTCGGACGTCTGAGCGACATCACATAAAGGGCTTATATCAAAGTAAATAACAAGAGTGCCACAGTCGGACGTCTGAGCGACATCACATAAAGGGCTTATATCCAAAGTAAATAACAAGAGTGCCACAGTCGGACGTCTGAGCGACATCACGTAAAGGGCTTATATCCAAAAGTAAATAACAAGAGTGCCACAGTCGGACGTCTGAGCGACATCACGTAAAGGGCTTATATTTCATTACTCGGAATTCAAGTAGCTCATGAATTTAAATCATCTCAAGGAAATACTCAGGTACGTAATAATAAAATGGTTAGTCCATCCACAGGAATAACATTTAACCTGGTTTACCACTCAAGCTTGTTCACCGGGGATTTTCACTGAGACTGACATAGGGACTGACGCTGAGACTGATATGGATACTGATATGGATATGTTGACCAAGGTCCTTGACCATGGACACGATTGCTCGGAAGGTTTTGACTCTGCAGAGTTTGTACTCTTAACCACAGCCAACGGATTTCAGTAGTCACAAAGGACTAGTTCCGTTTACGGTATTTTAGGAGAAACACATCTAACCAGTACACACCCATTCCACATTCCGTTGCCAGGAATCACCCTAGGCAACGTTCAAGAAAAACCTTGAGACGGGGAGGCTACAACCTCGCGTAGCATGGGATCAAATTTATATCGCGCGCTCTAAGGGATGCCCCCCTCTCGGTCCCAACCGGAAACACCCATGCCCCCTGACCGGATGACTGGCTTTAATCCAGGGCCATGGAACCCTCATCACGGCCCTCTATATGGTGTGTACAAGGAAGAGGTTTGCAACTTACTAAACCGTATTCTTTGCAGAAAACATGTGGCAGCACGAAAAGGGGACAGACGGTAACGTGGCTCGGTCCACGTTAACGCCGGAGTTTAATGGTTGACATAAGACTGGCATGCTTCAACAATACCATCTTACCACCTCTCATGTCAGCACATGATCAGGTTATCTCCCATCAAAAGATCACATCAAGATTCGAAGCATGCTGGTAGTTGCCTTGCATGCAATATAACACCACTGATGCCCACATAAACATGCCATGCACAAACTGTTCAAGCAACCATGCAAAACACTCATCATATCAAAGGTTCAAACATGCTTGCCTGGTTCGGAGTAGTCGGAATCTAGCTCGGCGAAGTTCGCGGTTCCGTCACCTCCTCCGGTATCTACGGTATAAAGAAACCGCATACTAACGTAAATAACGTGTGTGTATAAAAATTATTTCAATTTTTTTCCAAATAAATACTATAAAAAACTAGACAAAATTATCAGGCTGACAGAAAAAGAATCAATCAAAAAGCATCTTTTGTTTAAAAGATATAAGGGTTTTAGTCCAAGGACTAATTTGTGATGAAACAGAAAAGACCCAGGGGCTAGTTTGAAAAAGCAGAAAACGTTTCAGTAGGAAATACGCCAGCCCAGAAGGAAGACGCACTCTGCCCGAAGGCGCCTTTAGAAAACAGTTCGAATAAGAGAGAGAGAGAGAGACTGACGGGGGGTCCCACCCGTCAGGTTCAAACTTCGAACAGAGCTCGCCGGCACCCGTGGGTTGCGGTGGTCGCCGGCGTTGATCCACGGCGAGGTAGGGGGATCGGAGGGTACCTACGGGTTCACTATGTCCTTCCGTGTCGGTGGGTGGTGGACTTGGCCGTCGGCGAGCACCACGTCGACGGCGGCCTTATCTCCGGCGGACGGTGGTTCGGGCGAGGATGAAACTCTCCGGCGGGAGCTGCAAACTTCAAATTAGGGCGCGGGTTAGAGAGGTGGATGCACTAGGAGGCTACTGGCATGAGTTGAGAGGCGGGGGTGCACGCACTGGAGCGAATCTTGCCGGATCCCTAAGCGGGTTGGGGCGGCCAGAGTCGGGGAAGAGGGCCTCCCCGAGGTCTCTCTAGTGGCTGGGCGTGGATCTGGTGGGGTGGAGTGATGGTGCGTGGTCGAGATCGAGCTCGGGGCCTCCTTTTATAGTCGACCCGAGGCGGTTGCCGTGAACGGATAACTCCGGCGGGCAATTACGGCGAGGCAGCGGTCTGGCTGGGGGTTTAGGTGATTGGGCATCAACTTGACGGTCCACTGGTTCCGTTTCTTAGTTAAAATCTCGGTCGGACTTGGGTGACACTCCGGCCCTCGACGGAACGGCCGTACGGGCACGTCGGCGGCAGGGAGCGCACTCTGTGCCTTCCAGTTCACGATGATGGCTCTGCAGCGCGCACACGGAAGGGGACGGCCACGCGGTGGCCTCTGGTGGTTTGGGCGGTGCTGGACGGCGCCGTCCCTCGCTGCGCCTCTCTAGCAGCCGCAGCGAGTGCTGCTGCCGCCGCTCACGGGGCGACGCACCTCTGCCAGCTCGTCGCCGACGCCCGCAAGCGTCCAGGCGACCTTGCGGCGTGGTGGATAAGAAGGAGGAACATGGAGCAAGGCGCCACTGCAGTTACTGGCGAGATCGACGTGAGGTTCTGAAGAAAACGACACCGATGACTGAAACTGTTCTCTGAAACTCTGAACTTGACAGTAACAGTGCATGCCAGGTGTTCGACGATATGTTTTGGGCACGAGGAAAATTTTTCTGGAGCTGGGACTTGGTGAGGTGACCTCTTGATGCATCTAGAGGCTGCCTGAATTTTCTCAGATTTTTAGGAGAAGAAAAGAAATGAATTTCATCAAAAATGACAAATCTGGTCCAAACTTTCAGCAAGCAAATTTTGAAAAGTTTGAACTGTGGACTAGTGGATCTTCATGGATCTTGGTTGAGGGTTCTAAGGGCTAGCCAGGGAAACTTGTTTGAAATCAAAACTCAAAGGAATTCTAGTGGTTCCTTTGTAAATCTCTAAGGGCCAAAATAGGAGACAGAAAAGATTTTTGATTAAAAATAATTGGAAATAAATTCAAGGGGGAGTTAAACTTGCTGGATTTTAAGCTTGACTTGACACAAAGTGGGAAGATGGCTTTTGGGAGGGGATTTCAACTTAGGTCATGGCAAGAGATAATTTTTGGAATGGGGAAGGATCACCCCACAAGCCATAGGGCTATTTTTAAAAGAAAAGATTTTCAAAAACTTTCCCGAAGAAAAACATTTGTGTTGAGCCAACACAAGATGAAAAACCCCCAAGACCAAAGATCAAGTCTTGGATGAACCCAAAGAAAAATACTTGTCATTAGAGAAATTTTTTGAGAAGGAGAGTCCTTTTAATTTTTTTTAAATAACCTCCTTCAAATCAAATAAAGAATTTGATAAAACCAAATAAAATTTTTGGGTGTCACAAAAACTTCATGAACTTTATCAGAGCTGAGTACGGTGGTCCGAAATCAGATATGCTCTGCCCCTGTAGCAGTTGTATGAATTCAGTTACAAGACCCCAGTCAACTGTGCAAAATCATCTACACTTGTATGGGATGTCGGTCACATATACTAGGTGGGTTCATCATGGTGAAGCTATGAACGTCAATGTTATTGACTACGTGGAAGCAGCAGATCACCATCTTGATCTGCCTGATGCTCAGGTGGAAGAGGAGGAGGAAGTGGTGGTGGCGGAGCCAGTGAGTTTGGCCAACATTGAAACAATGCTACAAAATGCTCGTGCATTCCGTGAACTTTCACCTGCAGAAGAAAAACGGTGGGCCCTCATGTTGGAACAATGCAACGTTGTTGTCACCCCAGGAAATAAGCTGTCAGTATTCTCAGCTATGGTCACCTTTCTTCAGGTGAAGACATCTGAGCGGATGACCAACAAATCATTCGATGCGATGTTGGCTGCTTTCCGCAAATCTTTCCCAGATGCGTCTGAGCTGCCACACACCTACAGTAAAATGAGGAATTTCCCTCGTGCAGTTGGAATTGGATATGATATGATCCATGTTTGTAAGAATAATTGTGTTATGTTCCGGAAGGATTATGCCAACTTAAGTGAATGCCCGAAATGCAAATCATCAAGATGGAAAGATGGCGATGCTGTGAAGAGGATTCCTCATAATGTTCTGAGACATCTTCCAATTACACCAAGATTGCAGAGGTTGTTTCATGATGCTGAAACAAGAGAGGATGTATTGTGGCATTCTAGGAACCAGGAGTACAGAGATTAGAATGTAATGAGCCATCCATCTCATGGTAGTGAGTGGAAAAGCTTTAATTATAAACACAAAGAGTTTGCTGCTGACCCGAGAAACATTAGACTTCGCTTAGCTTCAGATGGATTTAACCCATTTGGCCACCAGAGCGCCACATATAGCATGTGGCCAGTGCTTGTTATCCCTTACAACATGCCTCCAAATGTCTGCACCAAAGAATCAAACTACATGATGGCCTTGCTCATCCCAGGTCCAAAAAGTCCTGGAAAGGATTTTGATTTGTTCATGGAGCCTCTTGTGGAGGAACTTCAACAGCTATGGAAGGGTGTTCTCACTCGAGACCTATATAGCAGCCCACCAGCTGATTTCTTTCTGCGTGCTGTTATAATTTGGTGCATCCATGATTATCCGGCTTTGGGCACTATGTCAGGGCGAACGACACATGGTTACAATACATGTATTCGCTGTGACAGGAATCCGCTATCATACGCAATACTTAGCAAGATCTGTTACATTGGACACCGCCGTTTCCTTGCCAAGGACAAGCCGCATCCTAGAAAATACCGAAGACATGTGTTCAATGGAAAGCATGAAAACCGTGATGCGCCAAAGAGGCTCACCGCCGATGAGTTGCAAGTGGAATTAGAGAAGGTCAGGCATATTACACCAGGAATCCATCCTGGTAATGGTAGCGGGAAAAGGAAGCATGGCAGGTTAGAAGAGAGATTATTGTTTACCCGCAGGTCCACTTTGTGGGACTTGGAGTATTCGAAAGATTTGGATCTGCGGCATAATCTTGATGTGATGCACATCGAGAAAAATATATGTGACAGCATTATCGGCACACTTCTTAATATTGAAGGCAAGACAAAAGATACCTTAAAATCTAGGATTGATTTGACACACCTGGGTATCAGAAAGGATTTGCAGGTGCAAGATGAAGGTAAACCACGGGATATGGCACCAGCTGTGTACGTCTTGGACAAGGTAAAAAGAAAAGAATTCTGCGAGGTCCTGTCACGTGTGAGATTCCCACATGGATTGGTTCCAACCCTGAAAGGAGAGTCAGTGCAGATGGAAACAAGGTACAAGGGTTGAAAACTCATGACTGCCACGTCCTACTTCAAAGGGTTTTACCTGTTATCCTTAGAGGATTGGGCCGCCCTGACTTATACAGAGCAGTTGCAGAGTTGGGACAATTCTTCAGGGAACTCTGCAGTAGGAATATCAGGATAGATGCTTTGGAGCGTCTTAGAGACAAGATACCAACTATCCTATGCGACCTTGATAAGATATATCCTCCAGCCTTCTTTGATGTGATGGTGCATTTGGCTGTTCATCTACCTGATGAGGCACTACTTAGAGGTCCAGTACAGTATGGCTGGATGTACCCTAGTGAAAGGCGGCTAGGCACTTTCAAGGGCTATGTTAGGAACAGAGCTAGACTCGAGGGTTCCATTGCAGAGGCCTACATTGCTACAGAAGCGTTGACATTCTGCTCAAAATACATTGAAACAGCTGATCAGCTTAGCAAAGAGGTGGGTGAAAACAATCCCGGGTTCAATGTTTTCGATTATTCTGTTCGAGTTACAGGGAAGAGTCGACAAGAGGACGAACCTAAAGATTTGGACAAAATGGTTTGGTATGTGTTGAATAACTGTCCTGAGATACTACCTTATATCAAGTAAGTGCAGTACTGCAGCTTATACATCGTAATCTACTAAACTTGCAGCACATTCTTATATATTTAGATGTTTGACGCAATCACTATGTTGTGCAGCATCTACAAAGAGGAGTTACTGCTGCAAAATCCAAGAAACATTGACAAGTTGGTTATGGCAGGATTTGCGAAATGGTTCAAGAACCATGTAAGCTTTTGAAGTGCACTGTCAGTTTTTTAATATATTGAGTACATAAGATGATCAGCTTGTCTATTTTCTAACCATAGGTTAAGAAGATGCGGGAGGATGGGCAGGCAGTTGATGATGCCCTTTACTCACTAGCAATGGGTCCTGATACTCGGGTAAGACATTATGAATCTTGCATTGTTGGAGATGTGCGCTACAACACCCTTGCATGAGACGAAGGCAGGAAGACACAAAACAGTGCCATCATGAGCACGGATACGTATGACAAAGAGACAACTGAAATGTATGCTAACATAACAGACATTGTTCAGTTGCAGTATATCTCCAGTTTCGAGGATCATCGGTGTGTGGTTCTGTTGTGCTGTCGTTGGTATAACCTGTTTTCCAGGATCGCAAAACCCAGAGCTAATGATTATTTCAAATCCATCAATGTCAAGGCGGCGTACCAGACCAACGAGCCTTTTATTTTGGCAAATCAAGCAACACAGATATTTTTCTTGGAAGACACATTTGCACGTAGCGATGACTGGAGAGTATTGCAAAGGTTTGAGCAGAGGAATTCGTTTAATGAAGCTGCACAGCAAGATGATGCTTACACTGCTCCTGATGTACAAGATAACACATATGTTCCTAATATCTTTGAGAACCATCACGTCAATGACGCTGGCGAAAAGATTGCCTGTCGTGCTGTGGACATACAAGAGTTGATCAAGAAGAAGCCAACGTTCGATGACGTTGAGGACGAAGAAGAAGATGACACCTTGGGGAATTACGATTCAGACTAATACACATGGCGAAGATGTTGACGCTGCTGCTGCGGATGATGATTACATTGCTTTTGTCGTATTTTCCTGTCAGAAGACGTTTTTATCTACTATGTGAAATTGTGTTTGCTATGACAACTGAAACCTGATGAACATGTTGTTTAGTATTTTGCTGTGAGAACATCACTTGTTATGAACTACTGGGAAAAGGCCTGCTAGTGGCGCACCTGTTTTGGCTACTAATGGCACACTACAGGTGCGCCACTAGCATCACACCATTAGAATTTTTTACTAATGGCGCACCACAGGTGCGCCATTAGTATCTGGTATACTAATGGCGCACCAGGGAGTGTGCCATTAGTATATCCCACGGTGCACCATTACTATCTGACTTAGTAATGGCTCACCACATAGAAGTGCGCCATTACTAACAATTTTTTTCAAATTTTTTTCAGAAATTTTTTTTTTCAAATTTTTTTTAAAAAAAAATTCACAATTTTTTCGTTTTTTTCTTAATCTCGGGTCACTATGGCTTAATCTCAAGCCAATATGCTTAATCTCAAGTCAAATCGCACTTCATGGTCAAACTTCCCAGAAGGTCACCCATCCTGATACTCGGGTAAGACATTATGAATCTTGCGTTGTTGGAGATGTGCGCTACAACACCCTTGCACGAGACGAAGGCAGGAAGACACAAAACAGTGCCATCATGAGCACGGATACGTATGACAAAGAGACAACTGAAATGTATGCTAACATAACAGACATTGTTCAGTTGCAGTATATCTCCAGTTTCGAGGATCATCGGTGTGTGGTTCTGTTGTGCTGTCGTTGGTATAACCTGTTTTCCAGGATCGCAAAACCCAGAGCTAATGATTATTTCAAATCCATCAATGTCAAGGCGGCGTACCAGACCAACGAGCCTTTTATTTTGGAAAATCAAGCAACACAGATATTTTTCTTGGAAGACACATTTGCACGTAGCGATGACTGGAGAGTATTGCAAAGGTTTGAGCAGAGGAATTCGTTTAATGAAGCTGCACAACAAGATGATGCTTACACTGCTCCTGATGTACAACATAACACAAATGTTCCTAATATCTTTGAGAACCATCACGTCAATGACGCTAGCGAAAAGATTGCCTGTCGTGCTGTTGACATACAAGAGTTGATCAAGAAGAAGCCAACGTTCGATGACGTTGAGGACGAAGAAGAAGATGACACCTTGGGGAATTACGATTCAGACTGATACACATGGCGAAGATGTTGACGCTGCTGCTGCGGATGATGATTACATTGCTTTTGTCGTATTTTCCCGTCAGAAGACATTTTTATCTACTATGTGAAATTGTGTTTGCTATGACAACTGAAACCTGATCAACATGTTGTTTAGTATTTTGCTGTGAGAACATCACTTGTTATGCACTACTAGGAAAAGGCCTGCTAGTGGCGCACCTGTTTTGGTTACTAATGGCACACTACAGGTGCGCCACTAGCATCACACCATTAGAATTTTTTACTAATGGCGCACCACAGGTGCGCCATTAGTATCTGGTATACTAATGGCGCACCAGGGAGTGCGCCATTAGTATATCCCGCGGTGCACCATTACTATCTGACTTAGTAATGGCTCACCACATAGAAGTGCGCCATTACTAACAATTTTTTTCAAATTTTTTTCAGAATTTTTTTTTTCAAATTTTTTTTAAAAAAAAATTCACAATTTTTTCGTTTTTTTCTTAATCTCGGGTCACTATGGCTTAATCTCAAGCCAATATGCTTAATCTCAAGTCAAATCGCACTTCATGGTCAAACTTCCCAGAAGGTCACCCATCCTGATACTCGGGTAAGACATTATGAATCTTGCGTTGTTGGAGATGTGCGCTACAACACCCTTGCACGAGACGAAGGCAGGAAGACACAAAACAGTGCCATCATGAGCACGGATACGTATGACAAAGAGACAACTGAAATGTATGCTAACATAACAGACATTGTTCAGTTGCAGTATATCTCCAGTTTCGAGGATCATCGGTGTGTGGTTCTGTTGTGCTGTCGTTGGTATAACCTGTTTTCCAGGATCGCAAAACCCAGAGCTAATGATTATTTCAAATCCATCAATGTCAAGGCGGCGTACCAGACCAACGAGCCTTTTATTTTGGCAAATCAAGCAACACAGATATTTTTCTTGGAAGACACATTTGCACGTAGCGATGACTGGAGAGTATTGCAAAGGTTTGAGCAGAGGAATTCGTTTAATGAAGCTGCACAACAAGATGATGCTTACACTGCTCCTGATGTACAACATAACACATATGTTCCTAATATCTTTGAGAACCATCACGTCAATGACGCTAGCGAAAAGATTGCCTGTCGTGCTGTTGACATACAAGAGTTGATCAAGAAGAAGCCAACGTTCGATGACGTTGAGGACGAAGAAGAAGATGACACCTTGGGGAATTACGATTCAGACTGATACAGATGGCGAAGATGTTGACGCTGCTGCTGCGGATGATGATTACATTGCTTTTGTCGTATTTTCCTGTCAGAAGACATTTTTATCTACTATGTGAAATTGTGTTTGCTATGACAACTGAAACCTGATCAACATGTTGTTTAGTATTTTGCTGTGAGAACATCACTTGTTATGCACTACTAGGAAAAGGCCTGCTAGTGGCGCACCTGTTTTGGCTACTAATGGCACACTACAGGTGCGCCACTAGCATCACACCATTGGAATTTTTTACTAATGGCGCACCACAGGTGCGCCACTAGCATTCACAATTTTTTTCGTTTTTTTCTTAATCTCGGTCACTATGGCTTAATCTCAAGCCAATATGCTTAATCTCAAGTCAAATCGCACTTCATGGTCAAACTTCCCATAAGGTCACCCATCCTCACACTACTCTAGCCCGAGCACGCTTAACTTCACAGTTCTATCCAACCCCAGCACTAGCTCACTTCACAGGCACTTGTTGATATATCTATCATATCAATCCTATTAAACCTTGTTGATGTCTAGGACTCTGTTCATGTTCATGAGTGTGATGAAATTTTGAAAAAATATTTCAAACTTCCCGATCATATTACGTATCATATTTTGAAAAAAAATCCAAAAAAAAAGTTTTTTTGAAACCAATTTTTTTCTGTTACTAGTGGCGCACCTAGCAAATGGTGCGCCACTAGTAAATTTGATTTTTTTTTTCATTTTTCCCCCTCTAGATCTTAAAAGCCCCGTATCTTTCATTTTGTTATGTTTTTGGGTATTTTGAAGATGTTGAACAATGTTCCCCCGGTTCAAATCGTATGTAACTTTTTGAGTAGATGATTTTTCATATAAAAAACTTTTTAATCCGAGTTCGTATGCAAAAGGTATGCCCATTTTACAAATTCCAGAGAGATTTTGCAAATAAAGTCAAAATTCATATTTGTAAATTTTCCCACCAACTAGACCACATATCACATGGGAAACTTATTTTATTTTATTTTTTTGACATTTCCATCATTTTCTTTTCTTTTTTCTAAAACTGAAAAGGCGGTCCACAGGGGGGGGGGGGGTGCATTCGGTGGAAATTTTGGGCAAAGTTAGTAATGGCACACCACACCCACGGTGCACCATTACTAACTTTGAAAAAAATAAAAAAATTAGTAGTGGCGCACGGAGGGTGTGGTGCGCCATTACTAGTTTAACTAGTAATGGCGCATTGTCCCCTCGGTGCGCCATTACTAGTTTTGAAAAAAATTAAAAAAATAGGTTAGTAGTGGCGCACCATTACTAGTTAAACTAGTAATGGCGCACTATCCCCTGGTGCGCCATTACTAGTTTTGAAAAAAAATAAAAAAAATTGTTAGTAGTGGCGCACCGTGGATGTGGTGCGCCATTAGTATTTGGACACTAATGGCATACCAACACATGGTGCACCATTAGTATATAGTAGTGGCGCACCACATGTGTGGTGCGCCATTAGTGTCCATATTATCTATAGCCCTTTTCCTAGTAGTGATGTATGCTGATTTGTGTTTGGTGATTGTATGACAACTAAAACATGATGACATTGTTGTTTAGTTGTACTCATATTTGGCTGTGAAACTTGAATTTGATGACATAGTTTGCTGTTGGACTGCAATTTGCTCGACGTCTTCGAATGAGAGCAAAGCTGACCCGACAGGGCCTCTGCTATTTATTTATTTATATGAGCAAAAGGGGATATCCCCTGATTTCTGTTAATAGAAATCTTTAGATGTTCACAACACTATGCCCAGCCTGCTACACAGGTTTCATTCATTACTAGTTTCAGCAAAGTGCTCATGTCGTAGCCACTGAATACATCACGAGTGCTACATACACTGCAAATAAAGAGACAATCATCCTACAGAGCTCATCGATTTTCCCATTATCTTCACAAGCTCTTTGATCTCCTCATTGCTGTCAAGGCCGTTCAGCAGCTGTTGCTTGGCCATGATCAGAGGAACTGCATATTTAACCTTCTGCTCTGCATCTTCCTCTTCTGCCGTTCCTTCAGTTACTTGTCCAACACCCCAACCTGCTGGTATTGGGATTCCTCGGCTAACCAAATAATCAGCATAGTTGCATTCCCCCACATCAGCAACTTCCCAGAAATACAAATCACATGAATCTTCCCTTTTCTGCACGAATCAAATTGGAAGATCATCAACCAAACTATTAAAAAAAATCAGCAACTGAAAGCAGCAGAACAACACTTAAACATATTATTACCCCATGATTCGGGCATTTGTAGAAGACTCGGCCAGGGTTGCGGATTGTGGTTGAGACGCGACGGATGACTCTGCGTGATTTGCAGCAATGGCACCACACCAACGGCAGCGGGTTGCAATGAGCAATCGGCTGCGGTGCGCGTGCCGGCGGGGGTGTGATGAGACCCACAGGCGATGGTACGGGTGGCGTCTTGGCGCATATCCGGTTGTTGCCTGCTGAAGAGTAGGTGGACGAGCAGCCAGCGGACATGGTTGCTGCGGCCAGAGCTTCTGATGCTAGGCAGAGTAAGTAGAGAAGAGGAGAAGCGAACGTTGGATATGTCAGTTTCATTACTTGAAGAGTAGCATAGCACCATATATAGTCATAGTCTAGGTTTGGATTCGAACCAGCTACAGGAGCACGTCTTTCTTTTTTCTAAAACTCGGCAACGTCTCTTTACTGGTACACTAGCTTGTTCTGTACGCCTTGCCAAGTCTTTGATTTTCTTTCCCTTTTTTTGCGAGGAAGAAAGGAGGAAAAAATTGAGAGTTCCTGGGACTCGAACCCAAGACCTCTCGGTTGAAAACCAAGGGTGCTAGTCACTTATGTGGCGAACGTTCCCTGTGAGGAGGACGGCAGACGAACGCATTTTCCTCGCAGTTTTCTTCCTATATATAAAAAAGTATGCTACTTGGTGTCCGCTTAGTCAACAAACGATTGTGCCAACCTTGACCGTTGGATTGACATTCAACGTCTGTCGCGTTTCTTCAGTCTCTTCTTCCTCGAGCCGCCAAAGCCAAACCAGCGCCGGCGGGACCGCCTGCTCCCGCCTCCCACGGCTGGCTGTGATCTTCCCCGGCTCCTGGTCGTTCCCGTCCGAGGCCTCACCATCGTCCTCCGCCTTGGTTCGCTCGCCGCGGCGCCGCCCTCCGGTGTTGTCAACATGGTCAACAACCGAGAGGAATAAGGAGATGACTGTACATGGTGAGGATGACAGTAGGGACCCAGCAGCGCGCGCAGTAATTTTGTTTTTTCGGGACGGAGAAGGGTATCAACTGGGTTGTGCGGGACCCGTGGCCCGTCTAGCCCAGGCTTTTATTTCATATGTTTAGCACATGACCAGCCCAGTTTGTTTTTTCCTTTCTGAAAATGGCTAGCCAGCTATTTTGTTTTTTGCAGAATAACCAACGTAGGCCTACATGCTTTTCTACGCCCTGCTCGGCCGGAAATCTTTCAAGACGAGGAGGGATGCATTTTGCCCAGAAAATGGGCTATAAGTAATAATAAATGGGCTATAAAATGAAAAAATACAGCAAACAAACAATTAGTTCCAAAATACTGTTTTCTTTCGGATTTTGATATTTTAAATTTCATTGTTTTTATTAGTTCCAAAATACAGCAAACAAACAATTAGTTCCAAAATACAGCAAACAGACAATTAATTTGAATCTGGCTAGAAATTTCGGGCTGTATGCTGTTTGGGACAGATTTGGAGGCTGACTTGTGGGTCTACTAGGTTGACGTGTACTTTGGCTTTGTCAACTTAGTCCACAAACGATTCTAGCAGCAGTGACCGTTGGATGTTAATCCAACGGCCGTGCTGCTTCTTCAATATCTGATCTTCTTACTCCAGCCGCCCAAACCAGCTCCGGTGGGACTGCCTGCTCCCGCCTCCCGTGGCCGGCTGTGCTGCCACACAGGCCGCACCGCCCCACCCTACTTCATTGCTGGCCAGGCCATTCCGCTACTCACCCACACCTCCTGTTATTTTCCGGCGACGGCAGCCGGACCAGTAAACCCTCGTACTCCCCACCGCTTGGGCAACCATTGCCAAGTCTTCCCCGGCTCCGTGTCGTTCCCTTCCTAGGCCTCGCCGTCGTCCACCGCCATGGTGCTCTCGGCGCGGCCTGGTCAATGTGGTCAACGAAGGACATCCATCGGCCGTGGACTGTACGCGCAAAATAATGATTCCTCCACCTGACAGCTGGGACCCACCGGAAGGGCCTCTGTATTTCGTGAAAAAAACGTTCCCCCCGCTGACATGTCGGACCCACCAGCTATATCTTCGCACGCAAGGAAGTGCCTCCTTATTACACACAAAAAAATGAATACCCCCTGCTAGCTGGGACCCACCATAGTGGGAGGATGACTTGTGGGCCAACTAAGTTGACGGGGATGGAGGGCTTTGTCAACATAGTCAATATGAATGATTCTAGCTCCAGTGACCGTACGATGTCCATCCAACGGCCGTAGTGCTTCTTCAACCTCTGGTCTTCTTGCTCCAGCCGCCCAAAGCAGCGCCGGTCGTACTGCATGCTCCTGCCTCCCGTGGCCGGCTATGCTACCGCGGAGGCCTCACCGCCCCCTACTATTCCCACCGCTGGCCAGGCCCTACGGCGACGGCAGCCTCACACCGCAGCTGAACCAGTGAACCCTCGTACTCCTCTCCGCGCGGGCTTCCACTGCCGCGTCTTCCCCGGCTCCGTGTCGTCCCCTTCCTAGGCCTCGCCGTCGTCCACCGCCGTGGTGCTCTCGGCGCGGCCTGGTCAACGTGGTCAAGGAACGACTTCCATCGGACGTGGACTGTACGTGGAGAGGCTGACAGCTGGGTCCACGGCCGCAGCAAGGAAGTGCCTCCTTATTACGCGGATAATAATGATTCCTCCACCTGACAGCTGGGACCCACCAGACGGGCCACTGTATTTCGCGGAAAAAACGTTTCCCACTGACTGTTGGGACCCACCAGCTTCATCTTCGCACGCAAGGAAGTGCGTCCGGGCAAAAAAAACAACTCGCCCCTGACTGCTGGGACCAACCAGCTACACCTTCGCACGCAAGGAAGTGCGCCCGGGCAAAAAAAAACAATTCGCCCCCTGACTGCTGGGACCCACCGGCTACATCTTCGCACGCAAGGAAGTGCGTCCGGGCAAAAAAAAATTGATTCGCCCCCCTGACTGCTGGGACCCACCAGCTACATCTTCGTAGGCAAGGAAGTGCTTAACAGTCGGGACCCACCCGGTTGAAGCGTACGTAGCGTTGTCATTCTGGTCGCGAACGTGTACGTACATACTGGTCGATGTAGAGGCGCGCATGTGTCGTAGTAGAGGCGCGCACGTAGCATGTACATGTACGTACAGCGACCAGGGTGCAAGAAAGAAAATACGGCCACGTATGTGTACATACGGGCGGGGTCTCGAACGCCTACTCGCGCATACGTACGGCCAGGGGTCGTGTACATGGCTGGGTCAGAACGGAGAAACAGCGTCGTCGTCGTGTTCATGGGGAGGCAACGGAATCCGTCGTGTTCATGGGGAGGCAACGGAATGCGTCGTGTTCATGGGGAGGCAACGGAATGCGTCGTGTTCATCGGGAGGCAACGGAACGCGTGGGAGCCAACCGGCTGGGTCAGTACGAAATGCGTGGTCGTGTTCATCGGGAGGTCTTGGACGGAACAGGCGATGGAAACGAGGCCTGGCGTACCGCAAAACGGAGGAAACGGACCTCCTACGTTCGGAACGGGGTCCTGTTGATTGGGAGGGGTGTGGCGTACCGCAAAACGGAGGAAACGGACCTCCTACGGTCGAAACGGGGGTCCTGTCACTAAAAAAATACACTTCCGTGATGATACGTGTTTGTCACAGTAGGTCGCGTTTTTTGTCATGCATGTACATCCATGACGATTTTATGACAGAATCAAGATAGTCATACCTGTGCTGTCGTAGAAGTGTTCCATGACATTACCAAAATTATCATCACGGAAGTGTCCACTTCCAAGACGATAAATCGCGCGTCACAGAAGTGCTTTCGTCAAGGGTGACCGACACGTGGCATCCACCATAACGGAACGCCGTTAAGCTATCGGGTCAGGTTTTGGGTCCGATAACCCGTTAACAGCCCCGACCAGTGGGAAATTTCCACGTGTAAAATTCTTATTGGCCGGACGAAACACGTGTCAGCTCGTCAGTGGGTCAGATAGGTGCCTATGATATGTCGACACGTGCCACGACCCACCACTAGCCCATTTAGCTTACAAAGCTGGCCCGTTTGACTTGGTCAAAAGTTAACGGGCTGGACCATGAAAAGCCTGTTAACGGTCTCTTCGCAAATAGCCCATTTTATGGCCCGTTAACTCACGGCCCGTTAGGCCCTAAAGGAAATCGGCCCAACAACGTCATGTGGGCCGTCGAATATAACACCAGCCCATTTCACTTTCGGCCCATGTATGGCCCACGACGTCTTTCGGCCCATATGAGGCCTTCGTATCTTTCGGCCCTTTACAGGCCCACGGTGACTCTAGCCCATAATGAACAGTAATTTTCTTTATACCCGTTAACAGCCCGTGATTTACATGGGCCGTTTCCAGCCCGTGTTAGCTTTCGGCCTATTGACGGCCCATACGTTCTTGGGCTCCTTTTCGGCCCTCGATTACTTCCGGCCCGTTACTGGCCTGTTCCCCTAATGGGCCAAATTCGGCCCATGGCAAGAGTCGGCCCGTAACTGGCCTGTTCCCCTAATGGGCCAAATTCGGCCCATGGCAAGAGTCGTCCCGTTACTGGCCTGTTACCCTAATGGGCCAAATTGGGCCCATGGCAAGAGTCGGCTCGTTTCTGGCCTGTTAACCCGTTGCGCCGTTTCCAGCCCGTCCTATATTCTGGCCCATTAACGACCCGTTATGCCTGTGACAGAATTAAGCCTTTGCTGTCCTACGGCCTATTAATGGCCTGTTACCGTGCTGGACCGATACCAATTACACCCGATTACGGCCCATGTACACCCATTTATCCGACGGCCCGAGGCCCACTGATTACAGGCCCATTTATCGACGACCCGTAGGAGACCCATGGATCCTACAGCCCGTATATGGCCCATGGTAGTTGCGGCCACTAGCAAACCAGGGAAAAAGAAGACTAGGAAATAAATAAGGCCGAAACTAACGTTAGGCTATTATGGCGATTGCACAGATTACATCCACTCGGCATCAAAGATCGCCACCAGTGCAAATATAGGGAACACCCTACACTACACAAAAATGGCTTGCTGTTTTCTTCAGCCGGTGGCTGCACGTTAAGAATAAATTTTGTATCGCACCGAAACAAATTACAACTATATAACAAAAGGAAGTTTGGCATAAAACTTAACAGTCTAGCAGATAAATGCACCACCAGAAGTTCAGAAGCTCAGTTCATCTGACCTGACTGTTACGTTTTCATGCTGTATTGTCCGATGGAGCACCATAACCCTCGCCTTCATTTCCCCTAGGCTCCTGAACAACATAGCAAGTGTCTGATAGTCTGGTTTCAAAACCATGCATATCTTGACGACATTGAGCAATGTTTCTCCTTGGTTCACAAAGGGTCTCTGTTAGGGAATGGACTTGTGTCTGGAGCGCAGATACAACATTGCTTTGAGCTTGCATATCTTGATCATGAGGCAGTTTGGACGATATTGCCTTAACAACCAACCCAGTATTACGCAGGAATGTGCTTTTGGCACTATTAGTGGACAGGTATTGACCCACTGCAGCAAGAGCTGACATTGCGGTTATAGTTGCCTCGCCACCATTTTTTCCATAGCTTGCTGAAAAGTTGAGGTTTTACATTAGTAGTACCAGAACAGAAGATATTAAGGAGGCAGCAAAACCAAACAAAATAGCTTTGGTCTATATACAGAACTTATTCTGGTGAACCCATTTAAAATATTAGTTGTATTTTATTGCAAAGTACATAATAAAACCAGGTTCCAAACATATGAACCATCACTAATGTATTATCTATTTCTTCACATGTTATTGAGGGCTAAGGATAAAGAGACGAAGTTTATAATACGGTAAGCATAGTATGACATCATTCATATCACAAAACAACTGAGAACAGACAAACAGGCAATTGTAATGTTGTGTGGGCAAGTCCAACACGGAACTAGATTACGGGTCAAGATCAATGGAACATCACTCCTTTCTTTTAAACCTTGTAAGGTGCAATGATACGCTAAGACAATTGTGTATAAAATTGAAAAGAGTAATAGACATTGGCTGCAAACCATTCAGTTCAAGGCACAAGTCAGAGTAAGTAGTAGTTAAAAGGCATGAGGATTAAGGACTTAGAACAGCGGCTTTGACTAGTGTAGTCATGCCCTTCTTCTTGCTGGTGTGACAGTCCTTGAAGATTTCCACAGCATTTGGTTCAGGTACTTTTTGGTCCTTGCGGTCTTTCCTCTGCATTTCGAACAAGTCAATATAGATATGATATCGGTACAACGAAAAGAGTGAAACATTGTCACATCCCTAGTTCTGGTTTGCTCTAGGCTAGCTAGTCATGTGTGCATCATGTTTAAATTTCAATGAATTTGAAATGGGGACATGTGAAAGCCTCAGAAATCATTTCTGAAAAAAGACCAAGATAAAAATTGCTTCAAATAGGTCCAAGAAAATGTTCATGTTTCTCTATGAAAATATTGGCCAGAATTAAAATTCAAACCAATATTTTTAGGAGCTCATAAATATTTATTTTGGGCATTTGAAGCTAATGCAATAACTATTTGCATTGGATTTATATTTGCTATATATCGAATATGTGTCCAACAATTCTGAGAAATTGTGAGGGGCTTTGGGATAATTCTTTCAGTCCGTGCAAAATAATCAGAAGAAAGCAAAATGGTTTAGTGCTTAAAACTAAATCAAAACAAATAACAGAAAAGGAAAACAGAAAACAGAAATAAAAGAGAGAGAGAAGGACTACCTGGCCATCTACCTGTTGCCAGCCCAGCTCACTGGCCCAACCCACCTGGCGCCTCCTGTCGCCTTCCTCCTGCGAGTAGGAGCAGCTGCGTGCTCGCACGCGTGCGGCCGAGGAGGCCAGCTCCTCCCTGCCTGCCTGCCGCTTCCCCGACGCGTCTGGACGACGCCACGCGCCACCCCGGTCCCTCTCTCCCACTCCCTCGCCCTTCCCCGCCTCTGCTCCCTCTCCGCAGCGCGCTCGAACACCCCGTGGCACGCCGACGAGCACCGCCGCAGCCACGGCCATCCCCTAGCCCAACCACCGTGACCAATAACTCCGCAAGGACGCGAAGCATCTCCTCGACGAGCCACGCAAGCCGGGTCTCACTGCAACACCGCCATCGATGCCTCCTTCAACCTCAGGACCGCCGGCCATCTCCGTCAAATCCGTCGGTCCGGACCGTCCCCGACGTCGCCGAGCGTCCCCTCGTCATCGCTGTGAGCCCCTGACCACTTACCCCTGCTCCCCGTGACGAATTCGTGCCGCAGCCATCGATCCCCGCCGTGCCAGAAGCTCACCGCCGCCCGGCCTTGTCGCCGTCGTGGCCTGAGCTCGAACAAGTCGCGCCCGTGCACCTCATCGAGCTCCTGGTGACCCCAGGAGGCTGCGCAGCGTTTTACTTCGCTCGCTCGTGCCCCGCAACGCCGTTTACGCTGAGACCCGAACTCCGGCTGCCGCCTTTGAGCTCGCCGCCGTCGATATAGGTCGCCCCGGCGTAACTGATTGCACCACTCGACGCGCGGGATCGCCAGCGTCACGTAGGTGGTCTCCGCCGTCCATTTGGTTGCCGGAGCAAGAAACCCGAAGCCCTCCACCGTCTCTGGCCTCGCCGGCGATGAGCCGCGGGTCAACTCCGGTGAGTTTGACCCGGGGTTGACCACAGTTTGACCGCCTGAGTCACTGACGTGTGGGGGCCACCTCGCTAACTAATCTGGCTTAGTGCTAATTAACTCGGTTAACTAGTGTTGTCACTGACCAGTGGGTCCCCAGGTCAGGTTTGACCTGGCCGACCCAGTTGACCTGCTGACGTCATACCGATGTCATGCTGACCCAGTAAATAGTTTCTGTATTTAAAACAATTCAGAAAATCCAGAAAAAGGCTTAAACTTCTAAAAATCATATAAATTCAACCGTAGCTCCAAATGAAACAAATTATATATGAAAAATGATCAGAAAAATCCAATCTATCCATATGCACTGGTTTCATGCATGATAAAGCAACTTAAACCTTCTGTTTATATCAATACATGTTAATGCACTTTATAAACCCTCAACTTGAGTTTGTATTTGAATCTCTGATTCAAATGAGCTCAAACCACCCTGGTTGTAGATGCATTATGCCAACACACTCATCTTGCCATGTATTATTCATGCATCATATTGTTGAATTGCATTGATTGTGTTTTCTCTCTGTTGCCGGTAATTGTCCCCTCCCGATAGACGTGATTCCGACGACGTGATCAATGACACCGATGAAGAACTATAATATCTTCAGAAGTGCCAGGCAAGCAAAACCCCCTTGTTCATTCTGATACAATCCCACTCTCTCGCTCCTGCTCTCTGTTATTGCATTAGGACAACAACGATTCATCTGTTACATGCTGCGGTAGTTGAACCCCTTTCCTCTGCATGACCTGTCATTGCCACAGTAAATTGATGAAACCCACTAGCATGAGTAGGAGTTGTTTGAGCCCTGATGTGCCTACTCATTCATGCTTGTTGTCGTTCCTGCTATTGCTTAGAGTTGTGTCCGGTCTGATTCATCGGGGATGAATTGGAATGGTGATGAACATGTCCTACTGGGTGTGAGCTAAGTGTGTGAACACGATTTGGTAAAGGTAGCGGTGAGAGGCCATGTAGGAGTACATGGTGGGTTGTCTCATTGAAACCGTCCTCAGGAACTGAGTTCTGTGTTTGTGATCCATGAACAGCTACTACCACGCATTGGAATGCTTAAGTGCCCCTCTCGACTTATTAATCAACATGATCTCTGTCCAGGAGTTGCAACTAGTTTCTGGTGTTTGTAGGTAGTGATAGTAGTCTACCAAGTGGCACCCGGTACAGGTGGGCTTGGGACAGACTAGGCACCGTGGCCGGGTATACCAAGCGTCGCCCGTTTGGTGGGCTTGGGAACCCTGTACACATCGTTTGGGGCCGTGAGCGACACCTCGGCCGGATCTCCTTGCGGATGGAACCCGAATAGGCGATAAACCTGGACTAGAGACTTGTGTGGTTAGTTAGGTCGTGGCCGACTCCCTCGCCAGGCTTCCGCTTGAAGGTTGCCGAGATACACGACGTGTACATGGTGGTAAGTGGCGAGAGCGTGTGTGAAGTACACCCCTGCAGGGTTAACATCATCTATTCGAATAGCCGTGTCCGCGGTAAAGGACTTCTGGGTTGCCTGTACAGTTCATAGACAAGTGAAAGTGGATACTCTAAAACTCGCAAGATAAGCGTGGGTGCTATGGATGGCGTTCTCGTAGGTAGACGGGAGCAGATCCATAGTGGTGTATTGAATGGTGAATATGTGGACTCGTGTGCGCCACCTCAAAAGAGTTACTTGCAGTCGTAGTTCAGGATAGCAACTGAGTCAAAGCTGGCTTGCTGCAGTTAAACTCCACCACCCCCTTTGTTGGTACCGATGCATATGTAGATAGTTCTGATGTAAGTCTTGCCGGGTACATTTGTACTCACGTTTGCTTATTTTATGTTTTGCAGAGAGACGTCAGTCTCGCTAGTAGTTCCGTGTGGACTTCGACGTTTAGCTTGATACCTCAGCTACGATCTTGTACCCTCGGCAGGATCTGGTAGATAGTCAGGCTTCTCAGCCTTTTTTCATTTGTAGATGTCTGTACTCAGACATGTTAAGCTTCCGCATGTGCTTTGACTTGTATGCTGTGAATGTTGGGTCATGAGACCCATGTTTGTAATATCTGGCTCTTCGGAGCCTAATGAATAAATACTCTTGAGTCGTAGAGTCTTGTTGTGATGCCATGTTGTATTTGCACATATCAAGCATATTGTGTGTATGATTGAAATGCTTGGTATGTGTGGGATACGACAACCTAGTTGTTTATCCTTGGTAGCCTCTCTTATGGGGAAATGTAGTCTTGTGCTTCCATGAGCCATAGTAGTCCGCTACAGCCCGGTTCACCGGAGTCCTGCTAGCCCAGCACTACTGCTCCGGAACACTTGACTGGCCGGCATGTGATTCACTTCGTTCCTGTGTCTGTCCCTTCAGGGAAATGTCATGCGGTGACATCCGGAGTCCTGCCTAGCCTGCTACAGCCCGGTTCACCGGAGTCCTGTTAGCCCAGTGCTACAGCCCGGATTCGAAAGCTGCTGACCGACATGCTCGATGTTGATTCATGTATGCATGTCCCCGTAAGTTAGTGCCACTTTGGGTTCACGACTAGTCATGTCGGCCCGGGTTCTCTGTCATATGGATGCTAGTGACACTATCATATACGTGAGCCAAAAGACGCAAACGGTCCTGGGCCATGGTAAGGCGACACCCGTGGGAATACCGTGCGTGAGGCCGCAAAGTGATATGAGGTGTTACCGGCTAGATTGATGTGACTTGGAATCGGGGTCCTGACAGCTTTGGTATCAGAGCCTGACTGCCTGTAGGATTACCAAGCCAAACTGGTCGAAGTTGAGTCTAGAAATGCTTAAGTTATTTAAGGGAATTGATTGTGGAAGGGAACGTAAGGCTCTTTTTACTCCTTTACCTTATGCCCTTCTAATCTGAGTCATCTTATCTTTCCTACGGGGTTAAGGAGCTAGGATTTCTCTTCTTTCTATCAGGATCACATGTTACTAATCCATAGACTTATAGAATTGGTAGTTTCAAGTCTCAGTTCAGTTTCTACTACTTCCGTGTGTTCATAGTTGGTCTCGGAACCTTGATATTGTGCTTCTAAGTGGTTATGCGACCATTTTTGCAGGATGTCTCAAATCCTTTGAGCATTTACAGCTGTTATGCTGTCCGAGTCATCCCAGGCTTCTAAATAATCTGATGCATTTGCAAATCCCTTCTTTCCGTTCTCGATGTTCCTTTGGGCCAGATTAACCACACTAATCGTTGAGTTGAGGTACTCTGTTGCCTTGACATATATGTTGGAGTTATTATTATGACCCTAGGTGTCTTAGAGGACCACTTAGTAATCTAGCAATGCTTGCATCCCCAGTGTGATGATTCTGGCCATTATTCTCGAAAGCATCGCGTGATGCCATTTAGTTAGTAGGCATTCTATTTCTGAGTTCTTGAGCCCAAGATTCACTCCACTTACCTCATGTTGATAGTGTTTGCTCGTTCCTTTAGGATATTAGTAACCTTGCGACAGTCCTCGAGGTCCGTGGTATCTCATTCTTCCAATACCATGAACCATTATGGCAGAAGTTCTTTTAACCAAAAGATCACAACCAGGGCGCTCTTGAGGAGTACTCCATTCGTATTGTGACTCTGCCAGTCCTTACTCCTCTGCATGGGTTATCCGGAAGAAATATGTTGAATTTGTTCTACATACTAATTCATGCATCCACAACTCAGAAAAACATATGTTCCTTTGGGTTGTCCCTCTTTAGTTATTTTCTGGCCCTCGTCTATCAATTGATAGTCAGGAGTAATTGTGCATTTGTGTTATCGATGCCTATTATTCTTGTGGTCTGTCAAGCCATTCTAATCTGGAATGACTAGGAGAAACAAACTCCAGTACCTCGTCCATCTTTGGGATTTGGTCAAAGTAGTTGTATTCCGCAGATCAAATGCCTAACCAGCTTTTGGTCTGTTCTACCTTCGAGTATTATCCCCTTTATGTCGAGAATATCGTAGGAATTGCACCACCTTTTGTGAATTCTTGACGCAGTGATACTCCTCGCCATCATCATTCATTTCTCGGTCCCGTGTTATTGTAACCGGAACACCGACAAGTGAATCGTGATGTGTGAAATCAATACTCCTAGCAACTCCGTTGCTTGGTAGTTGAAGGACAATAATTTCATCCTTAGCGTGTTGGTTACTGAATCACATCCTAAGGTTGATCGTGCTACCTAGTCCATTTTTCCTGGTGCACCCTTTGATCAAGAGTTAGGATTGTATCAATCCCTTTCTTGTTTGGTCACATCGTCTTGCCCTGAAAAGCAAGATTGTTCTCGAGCTTAGTAACATATCGGTGGTTCGTGATTTTCCGAATATCCTCTCGGAAGTTTTACCAGGTTGTCACCTGACCGCTGTGTTGAGCTCGCGATCAAGTTGGTTTTCCAATAAACCACTCTTTCTCCAAGAATCTGTGTTGGATACCCCTGAGCTAGTTGGTTAAGCCAAACAACAACTTGGAGAGTTGGAAGATAAAAGCTTGCCTGGCTTAGTTCATCTTAAGTGATATCTTGTATGTGTGTTGAAGAAAGATGTTATATTCATTGATTGATCCTCGTGATCAATTGTTGGATCTATTGTCTTGTCCAAACTTTGATTTGAGTATGGGCTATCATCAAATCAAATCAGAACCAGTGATGTTCGTAATGTTGTCTTACTCGTGGTTGATCCTTTGAGCATACACCATTACATCCTTTGGTCTGATCAATGCTATCACCGTGTTCACATGTTGGTGGAAGTCCAGTGATATGGAAATTCCGATGGGTTGCTGTTGAGCCCATCAGCAGCATTTTGTCTCCCCCATGATTCATGTTGAACATCAACCTAGTGTTGAAAACTTTGTAACCATTGCCTTCATGTTGCGTTCATGAGGTATATGTTTGGTGCAAGAAGTGGCTTTCTCCAAGTTCACGTGCATTAGGTGCCAGTTGCCGTCGTGAATTCGAGAAAGTTAGTTTTGCTTCCTCTGGAATCATCCCAAGTCAGTCATGCACGTGCGAAGTATACCATGGCTTGAGAGATTAGCTACCTCCATCCCATCGGTATTTCCTAGCACACCAAGCCACTGATTGATTTATTCAAAGAAAAGAAGTTCATGCGCTACTCCTGAAGGGCCCGGAGGGACATGCACAAGACTTCGTTATTTCAATGATGGTTCCCAACCAGAGCTCGGTAGTGTTCTGTTGTAAGACTACCATGTGGTCATGCTTGTCTGGGACAGATTGTTCACAGGTTGTAGCAGAACCACATCATGTTCTGGAGCTTCCTATCGTAGCTCATCTCCCGAGAATCTCGCAACATCATCTCCTCGGGTTGTGTTGCAAACTTTCTTTCCAGACACGTTGTATGAAATATCCTGTTACCAACCAGATCTGAATCTCAGGCAGATATGATGGTTGGAACTTTTTCCAGGATCTATGATGTAGGTCCCGACAAGGTTGATGTTCTGGCCGACGCACCTAGCCGGAAGATCTATTATTGTAGCTTCTTGATTAAGCAATTTGACAATCTTCTCCATGAGGATTTCGTATGATCTATTCTAGAAGTTGTTCCTTATGGATTCCTGCGCTCCCGAAGTCCGACCTACTACTTGATGTTCAAGATACCAAACCACATCTAATGGGTTACGCTAGAACATCAAGGAGAATATTAGAAGCGGAGTGCTAAATGTCTCTCGGTCGATTATCCAGATTTTGCTCCCTTGGCTTCGCTAAGGTGAAATCTGAGAAAGTGTTGTCCTCCTTTGCACCTGCATCCTCCATCACCGTTCATCATGGTAGTATGTTGTGTTGCCAGGATCCTCGACATGGATAATGGTAAAACCTTGATGTATATGGAAATGCTCAAGTTCTTGAGAGCACGCGCAAGCAAAATCATCCCTTGTGTTGTCTTCAACAAGGTAGTCCACATCATCCATTCTAGCCCGAGTGTGTCGTTCTCCTGAACTCCGCCAAACGATTGTTGCGATTTGCCTTAAGCTGGTATAAAGAGTTTCAATGATCTCCGAATCAAAAGTAATTCTTTTTTCCACTTAAGGGAATATTTCTACAAGTCACCTTCCCTAAGGTGACATTATGGAATCATGGCAGATAACTCCTTGTTATCTTGAAACCATGCACCATCTTATTCAGCATGGAATTGTGCTTATCAACTTGGATCCTCGTTCTCTGTTTCACTCCATCCCTCTCGATGTATGCTTCGTGTCGTAGCTCGAGAGATGTTCAACATCTCATTCCGTGAGTTGATCGAAGGTTGCTCGATCTTTATGAAGATCGGTTCCTATAGAGCTTCTTCTATCGTCATCGTGTTGGATGAAGATCCCGGAAGCAAAGAAGACAAGGTCAATTTGAAGTAAGGAATCAACATCTTCGATGAGGGCAATTGGATCGAGAAGATTGTGTTAGCTTTTGTGTCCCCTCTTCCTCTTACCCTACGCTTGAATCTCGGGACGAGATTCTTGTTTAGTGGGGGTGAGTTGTCACATCCCTAGTTCTGGTTTGCTCTAGGCTAGCTAGTCATGTGTGCATCATGTTTAAATTTCAATGAATTTGAAATGGGGACATGTGAAAGCCTCAGAAATCATTTCTGAAAAAAGACCAAGATAAAAATTGCTTCAAATAGGTCCAAGAAAATGTTCATGTTTCTCTATGAAAATATTGGCCAGAATTAAAATTCAAACCAATATTTTTAGGAGCTCATAAATATTTATTTTGGGTATTTGAAGCTAATGCAATAACTATTTGCATTGGATTTGTATTTGCTATATATCGAATATGTGTCCAACAATTCTGAGAAATTGTGAGGGGCTTTGGGATAATCCTTTCAGTCCCTTCAAAATTATCAGAAGAAAGCAAAATGGTTTAGTGCTTAAAACTAAATCAAAACAAATAATAGAAAAGGAAAACAGAAAACAGAAATAAAAGAGAGAGAGAAGGACTACCTGGCCATCTACCTATAGCCGGCCCAGCTCACTGGCCCAGCCCACCTGGCGCCTCCTGTCGCCTTCCTCCTGCCAGTAGGAGCAGCTGCGTGCTCGCACGCGCGCGGCCGAGGAGGCCAGCTCCTCCCTGCCTGCCTGCCGCGTCCCCGACGCGTCTGGACGACGCCACGCGCCACCCCGGTCCCTCTCTCCCACTCCCTCGCCCTTCCCGGCCTCTGCTCCCTCTCCGCAGCGCGCCCGAACACCCCGTGGCACGCCGACGAGTACCGCCGCAGCCACGGCCATCCCCTAGCCCAACCACCGTGACCAATAGCTCCGCAAGGACGCGAAGCATCTCCTCGACGAGCCACGCAAGCCGGGTCTCACCGCAACACCGCCATCGATGCCTGCTTCAACCTCGGGACCGCCGGCCATCTCCGTCAAATTCGTCCGCTCCGGACCGTCCCCGACCTCGCCGAGCGTCCCCTCGTCATCGCTGTGAGCCCCTGACCACTTACCCCTGCTCCCCGTGACGAATTCGTGCCGCAGCCATCGATCCCTGCCGTGCCAGAAGCTTACCGACACCCGGCCTTGTCGCCGTCGTGGCCTGAGCTCGAACGAGTCGCTCCCGCGCACCTCACCGAGCTCCTGGAGACCCCAGGAGGCTGCGCAGCGTTTTACTTCGCTCGCTCGTGCACCGCAACGCCGTTTCCGCTGAGACCCGAACTTCGGCCGCCGCCTTTGAGCTCGCCGCCGTTGATATAGGTCGCCCCCGGCGTAACTGACTGCACCACTCGACGCGCGGGATCGCCAGCGTCACGTAGGTGGTCTCCGCCGTCCATTTGGTTGCCGGAGCAAGAAACCCGAAGCCCTCCACCGTCTCTGGCCTCGCCGGTGACGAGCCGCGGGTCAACTCCGGTGAGTTTGGCCCGGGGTTGACCACAGTTTGACCGCCTGAGTCACTGACGTGTGGGAGCCACCTCGCTAACTAATCTGGCTTAGTGCTAATTAACTCGGTTAACTAGTGTTGTCACTGACCAGTGGGTCCCCCAGGTCAGGTTTGACCTGGCCGACCCAGTTGACCTGCTGACGTCATACCGATGTCATGCTGACGCAGTAAATAGTTTATGTATTTAAAACAATTCAGAAAATCCAGAAAAAGGCTTAAACTTCTAAAAATCATATAAATTCAACCGTAGCTCCAAATGAAACAAATTATATATGAAAAATCATCAGAAAAATCCAATCTATCCATCTGCACTGGTTTCATGCATGATAAAGCAACTTAAACCTTCTGTTTATATCAATACATGTTAATGCACTTTATAAACCCTCAACTTGTGTTTGTATTTGAATCTCTGATTCAAATGAGCTCAAACCACCCTGGTTGTAGATGCATTATCCCAACACACTCATCTTGCCATGTATTATTCATGCATCATATTGTTGCATTGCATTGATTGTGTTTTCTCTCTGTTGCCGGTAATTGTCCCCTCCCGATAGACGTGATTCCGATGACGTGATCAATGACACCGATGAAGAACTATAATATCTTCAGAAGTGCCAGGCAAGCAAAACCCCCTTGTTCATTCCGATACAATCCCACTCTCTTGCTCCTGCTCTCTGTTATTACATTAGGACAACAACGATTCATCTGTTACATGCTGCGGTAGTTGAACCCCTTTCCTCTGCATGACCTGTCATTGCCACGGTAAATTGATGAAACCCACTAGCATGAGTATGAGTTGTTTGAGCCCTGATGTGCCTACTCATTCATGCTTGTTGTCGTGCCTGCTATTGCTTAGAGTTGTGTCCGGTCTGATTCATCGGGGATGAATTGGAATGGTGATGAACATGTCCTACTGTGTGTGAGCTAAGTGTGTGAACACGATTTGGTAAAAGTAGCGGTGAGAGGCCATGTAGGAGTACATGGTGGGTTGTCTCATTGAAACCGTCCTCAGGAACTGAGTTCTGTGTTTGTGATCCATGAACAGCTACTACCACGCATTGGAATGCTTAAGTGCCCCTCTCGACTTATTAATCAACATGATCTCTGTCCAGGAGTTGCAACTAGTTTCTGGTGTTTGTAGGTAGTGATAGTAGTCTACCAAGTGGCACCCGGTACAGGTGGGCTTGGGACAGACTAGGCACCGTGGCCGGGTATACCAAGCGTCGCCCGTTTGGTGGGCTTGGGAACCCTGTACACATCGTTTGGGGCCGTGAGCGACACCCCGGCCGGATCTCCTTGCGGATGGAACCCGAATAGGCGATAAACCTGGACTAGAGACTTGTGTGGTTAGTTAGGTCGTGGCCGACTCCCTCGCCAGGCTTCCGCTTGAAGGTTGCCGAGATACACGACGTGTACATGGTGGTAAGTGGCGAGAGCGTGTGTGAAGTACACCCCTGCAGGGTTAACATCATCTATTCGAATAGCCGTGTCCGCGGTAAAGGACTTCTGGGTTGCCTGTACAGTTCATAGACAAGTGAAAGTGGATACTCTAAAACTCGCAAGATAAGCGTGGGTGCTATGGATGGCGTTCTCGTAGGGAGACGGGAGCAGATCCATAGTGGTGTATTGATATGGTGAATATGTGGACTCGTGTGCGCCACCTCAAAAGAGTTACTTGCAGTCGTAGTTCAGGATAGCCACCGAGTCAAAGCTGGCTTGCTGCAGTTAAACTCCACCACCCCTTTGTTGATACCGATGCATATGTAGATAGTTCTGATGTAAGTCTTGCTGGGTACATTTGTACTCACGTTTGCTTATTTTATGTTTTGCAGAGAGACGTCAGTCTCGCTAGTAGTTCCGTGTGGACTTCGACGTTTAGCTTGATACCTCAGCTACGATCTTGTACCCTCGGCAGGGTCTGGTAGATAGTCAGGCTTCTCAGCCTTTTTCATTTGTAGATGTCTGTACTCAGACATGTTAAGCTTCCGCATGTGCTTTGACTTGTATGCTCTGAATGTTGGGTCATGAGACCCATGTTTGTAATATCTGGCTCTCGGAGCCTAATGAATAAATACTCTGAGTCGTAGAGTCTTGTTGTGATGCCATGTTGTATTTGCACATATCGAGCATATTGTGTGTATGATTGAAATGCTTGGTATGTGTGGGATCCGACAACCTAGTTGTTTATCCTTGGTAGCCTCTCTTATGGGGAACTGTAGTCTTGTGCTTCCACGAGCCATAGTAGTCCGCTACAGCCCGGTTCACCGGAGTCCTGCTAGCCCAGCACTACTGCTCCGGAACACTTGACTGGCCGGCATGTGATTCACTTCGTTCCGGTGTCTGTCCCTTCGGGGAAATGTCACGCGGTGACATCCGGAGTCCTGCCTAGCCTGCTACAGCCCGGGTTCCCGGAGTCCTGTTAGCCCAGTGCTACAGCCCGGATTCGCACGCTGCTGACCGACATGCTCGATGTTGATTCATGTATGCCTGTCCCCGTAAGTTAGTGCCACTTTGGGTTCACGACTAGTCATGTCGGCCCGGGTTCTCTGTCATATGGATGCTAGCGACACTATCATATACGTGAGCCAAAAGACGCAAACGGTCCTGGGCCATGGTAAGGCGACACCCGTGGGAATACCGTGCGTGAGGCCGCAAAGTGGTATGAGGTGTTATCGGCTAGATCGATGTGACTTGGAATCGGGGTCCTGACAGCTTTGGTATCAGAGCCTGACTGCCTGTAGGATTACCAAGCCAAACTGGTCGAAGTTGAGTCTAGAAATGCTTAAGTTATGTAAGGGAATTGATTGTGGAAGGGAACGTAAGGCTCTTTTTACTCCTTTACCTTATGCCCTTCTGATCCGAGTCATCTTATCTTTCCTACGGGGTTAAGGAGCTAGGATTTCTCTTCTTTCTATCAGGATCACGTGTTACTAATCCATAGACTTATAGAAGTGGTAGTTTCAAGTCTCAGTTCAGTTTCTACTACTTCCGTGTGTTCATAGTTGGTCTCGGAACCTTGATATTGTGCTTCTAAGTGGTTATGCCACCATTTTTGCAGGATGTCTCAAATCCTTTAAGCATTTACAGCCGTTATGCTGTCCGAGTCAGCCCAGGCTTCTAAACAATCTGATGCATTTGCAAATCCCTTCTTTCCGTTCTCGATGTTCCTTTCGGCCAGATTAACCACACTAATCGTTGAGTTGAGGTACTCTGTTGCCTTGACATATATGTTGGAGTTATTATTATGACCCTAGGTGTCTTAGAGGACCACTTAGTAATCTAGCAATGCTTGCATGCCCAGTGTGATGATTCTGGCCATTATTCTCGAAAGCATCCCGTGATGCCATTTAGTTAGTAGGCATTCTATTTCTGGGTTCTTGAGCCCAAGATTCACTCCACTTACCTCCTGTTGATAGTGTTTGCTCGTTCCTTTAGGATATTAGTAACCTTGCGATAGTCCTCGAGGTCCGTGGTATCTCATTCTTCCAATACCATGAACCATTATGGCAGAAGTTCTTTTAACCAAAAGATCACAACCAGGGCGCTCTTGAGGAGTACTCCATTCATATTGTGACTCTGCCAGTCCTTACTCCTCTGCATGGGTTATCCGGAAGAAATATGTTGAATTTGTTCTACATACTAATTCATGCATCCACAACTCAGAAAAACATATGTTCCTTTGGGTTGTCCCTCTTTAGTTATTTTCTGGCCCTCATCTATCAATTGATAGTCAGGAGTAATTGTGCATTTGTGTTATCGATGCCTATTATTCTTGTGGTCTGTCAAGCCATTCTAATCTGGAATGACTAGGAGAAACAAACTCCAGTACCTCGTCCATCTTTGGGATTTGGTCAAAGTAGTTGTATTCTGCAGATCAAATGCCTAACCAGCTTTTGGTCTGTTCTACCTTCGAGTATTATCCCCTTTATGTCGAGAATATCGTAGGAATTGCACCACCTTTTGTGAATTCTTGACGCAGTGATACTCCTCGCCATCATCATTCATTTCTCGGTCCCGTGTTATTGTAACCGGAACACCGACAAGTGAATCGTGATGTGTGAAATCAATACTCCTAGCAACTCCGTTGCTTGGTAGTTGAAGGACAATAATTTCATCCTTAGCGTGTTGGTTACTGAATCACATCCTAAGGTTGATCGTGCTACCTAGTCCATTTTTCCCGGTGCACCCTTTGATCAAGAGTTAGGATTGTATCAATCCCTTTCTTGTTTGGTCACATCGTCTTGCCCTGAAAAGCAAGATTGTTCTCGAGCTTAGTAACATATCGGTGGTTCGTGATTTTCCGAATATCCTCTCGGAAGTTTTACCAGGTTGTCACCTGACCGCTGTGTTGAGCTCGCGATCAAGTTGGTTTTCCAATAAACCACTCTTTCTCCAAGAATCTGTGTTGGATACCCCTGAGCTAGTTGGTTAAGCCAAACAACAACTTGGAGAGTTGGAAGATAAAAGCTTGCCTGGCTTAGTTCATCTTAAGTGATATCTTGTATGTGTGTTGAAGAAAGATGTTATTCATTGATTGATCCTCGTGATCAATTGTTGGATCTATTGTCTTGTCCAAACTTTGATTTGAGTATGGGCTATCATCAAATCAAATCAGAACCAGTGATGTTCGTAATGTTGTCTTACTCGTGGTTGATCCTTTGAGCATACACCATTACATCCTTTGGTCTGATCAATGCTATCACCATGTTCACATGTTGGTGGAAGTCCAGTGATATGGAAATTCCGATGGGTTGCTGTTGAGCCCATCAGCAGCATTTTGTCTCCCCCATGATTCATGTTGAACATCAACCTAGTGTTGAAAACTTTGTAACCATTGCCTTCATGTTGCGTTCATGAGGTATATGTTTGGTGCAAGAAGTGGCTTTCTCCAAGTTCACGTGCATTAGGTGCCAGTTGCCGTCGTGAATTCGAGAAAGTTAGTTTTGCTTCCTCTGGAATCATCCCAAGTCAGTCATGCACGTGCGAAGTATACCATGGCTTGAGAGATTAGCTACCTCCATCCCATCGGTATTTCCTAGCACACCAAGCCACTGATTGATTTGTTCAAAGAAAAGAAGTTCATGCGCTACTCCTGAAGGGCTCGGACGGACATGCACAAGACTTCGTTATTTCAATGATGGTTCCCAACCAGAGCTCGGTAGTGTTCTGTTGTAAGACTACCATGTGGTCATGCTTGTCTGGGACAGAGTGTTCACAGGTTGTAGCAGAACCAACTCATGTTCTGGAGCTTCCTATCGTAGCTCATTTCCCGAGAATCTCGCAACATCATCTCGTCGGGTTGTGTTGCAAACTTTCTTTCCAGACACGTTGTCTGAAATATCCTGTTACCAACCAGATCTGAATCTCAGGCAGATATGATGGTTGGAACTTTTTCCAGGATCTATGATGTAGGTCCTGACAAGGTTGATGTTCTGGCCGACGCACCTAGCCGGAAGATCTATTATCGTAGCTTCTTGATTAAGCAATTTGACCATCTTCTCCATGAGGATTTCGTATGATCTATTCTAGAAGTTGTTCCTTATGGATTCCTGCGCTCCCGAAGTCCGACCTACTACTTGATGTTCAAGATAACAAACCACATCTAATGGGTTACGCTAGAACATCAAGGAGAACATTAGAAGCGGAGTGCTAAATGTCTCTCGGTCGATCATCCAGATTTTGCTCCCTTGGCTTCGCTAAGGTGAAATCTGAGAAAGTGTTGTCCTCCTTTGCACCTGCAGCCTCCATCACCGTTCATCATGGTAGTATGTTGTGTTGCCAGGATCCTCGACATGGATAATGGTAAAACCTTGATGTATATGGAAATGCTCAAGTTCTTGAGAGCACGCGCAAGCAAAATCATCCCTTGTGTTGTCTTCAACAAGGTAGTCCACATCATCCATTCTAGCCCGAGTGTGTCGTTCTCCCGAACTCCGCCAAACGATTGTTGCGATTTGCCTTAAGCTGGTATAAAGAGTTTCAATGATCTCCGAATCAAAAGTAATTCTTTTTGCCACTTAGGGAATATTTCTACAAGTCACCTTCCCTAAGGTGACATTATGGAATCATGGCAGATAACTCCTTGTTATCTTGAAACCATGCACCATCTTATTTAGCATGGAATTGTGCTTATCAACTTGGATCCTCGTTCTCTGTTTCACTCCATCCCTCTGGATGTATGCTTCGTGTTGTAGCTCGAGAGATGTTCAACATCTCATTCCGTGAGTTGATCGAAGGTTGCTCGATCTTTAAGAAGATCGGTTCCTATAGAGTTTCTTCTATCGTCATCGTGCTGGATGAAGATCCCAGAAGCAAAGACGACAAGGTCAATTTGAAGTAAGGAATCAACATCTTCGATGAGGGCAATTGGATCGAGAAGATTGTGTTAGCTTTTGTGTCCCCTCTTCCTCTTACCCTACGCTTGAATCTCGGGACGAGATTCTTGTTTAGTGGGGGTGAGTTGTCACATCCCTAGTTCTGGTTTGCTCTAGGCTAGCTAGTCATGTGTGCATCATGTTTAAATTTCAATGAATTTGAAATGGGGACATGTGAAAGCCTCAGAAATCATTTCTGAAAAAAGACCAAGATAAAAATTGCTTCAAATAGGTCCAAGAAAATGTTCATGTTTCTCTATGAAAATATTGGCCAGAATTAAAATTCAAACCAATATTTTTAAGAGCTCATAAATATTTATTTTGGGCATTTGAAGCTAATGCAATAACTATTTGCATTGGATTTATATTTGCTATATATCGAATATGTGTCCAACAATTCTGAGAAATTGTGAGGGGCTTTGGGATAATCCTTTCAGTCCCTTCAAAATTATCAGAAGAAAGCAAAATGGTTTAGTGCTTAAAACTAAATCAAAACAAATAATAGAAAAGGAAAACAGAAAACAGAAATAAAAGAGAGAGAGAAGGACTACCTGGCCATCTACCTATAGCCGGCCCAGCTCACTGGCCCAGCCCACCTGGCGCCTCCTGTCGCCTTCCTCCTGCCAGTAGGAGCAGCTGCGTGCTCGCACGCGCGCGGCCGAGGAGGCCAGCTCCTCCCTGCCTGCCTGCCGCGTCCCCGACGCGTCTGGACGACGCCACGCGCCACCCCGGCCCCTCTCTCCCACTCCCTCGCCCTTCCCGGCCTCTGCTCCCTCTCCGCAGCGCGCCCGAACACCCCGTGGCACGCCGACGAGCACCGCCGCCGCCACGGCCATCCCCTAGCCCAACCACCGTGACCAATAGCTCCGCAAGGACGCGAAGCATCTCCTCAACGAGCCACGCAAGCCGGGTCTCACCGCAACACCGCCATCGATGCCTCCTTCAACCTCGGGACCGCCGGCCATCTCCGTCAAATTCGTCGGCTCCGGACCGTCCCCGACCTCGCCGAGCGTCCCCTCGTCATCGCTGTGAGCCCCTGACCACTTACCCCTGCTCCCCGTGACGAATTCGTGCCGCAGCCATCGATCCCTGCCGTGCCAGAAGCTCACCGACACCCGGCCTTGTCGCCGTCGTGGCCTGAGCTCGAACGAGTCGCGCCCGTGCACCTCACCGAGCTCCTGGTGACCCTAGGAGGCTGCGCAGCGTTTTACTTCGCTCGCTCGTGCACCGCAACGCCGTTTCCGCTGAGACCCGAACTCCGGCCGCCGCCTTTGAGCTCGCCGCCGTCGATATAGGTCGCCCCCGGCGTAACTGACTGCACCACTCGACGCACGGGATCGCCAGCGTCACGTAGGTGGTCTCCGCCGTCCATTTGGTTGCCGGAGCAATAAACCCGAAGCCCTCCACCGTCTCTGGCCTCGCCGGCGACGAGCCGCGGGTCAACTCCGGTGAGTTTGACCCGGGGTTGACCACAGTTTGACCGCCTGAGTCACTGACGTGTGGGAGCCACCTTGCTAACTAATCTGGCTTAGTGCTAATTAACTCGGTTAACTAGTGTTGTCACTGACCAGTGGGTCCCCCAGGTCAGGTTTGACCTGGCCGACCCAGTTGACCTGCTGACGTCATACCGATGTCATGCTGACGCAGTAAATAGTTTGTGTATTTAAAACAATTCAGAAAATCCAGAAAAAGGCTTAAACTTCTAAAAATCATATAAATTCAACCGTAGCTCTTAATGAAACAAATTATATATGAAAAATGATCAGAAATCCAATCTATCCATCTGCACTGGTTTCATGCATGATAAAGCAACTTAAACCTTCTGTTTATATCAATACATGTTAATGCACTTTATAAACCCTCAACTTGTGTTTGTATTTGAATCTCTGATTCAAATGAGCTCAAACCACCCTGGTTGTAGATGCATTATCCCAACACACTCATCTTTCCATGTATTATTCATGCATCATATTGTTGCATTGCATTGATTGTGTTTTCTCTCTGTTGCCGGTAATTGTCCCCTCCCGATAGACGTGATTCCGACGACGTGATCAATGACACCGATGAAGAACTATAATATCTTCAGAAGTGCCAGGCAAGCAAAACCCCCTTGTTCATTCCGATACAATCCCACTCTCTCGCTCCTGCTCTCTGTTATTGCATTAGGACAACAACGATTCATCTGTTACATGCTGCGGTAGTTGAACCCCTTTCCTCTGCATGACCTGTCATTGCCAAAGTAAATAGATGAAACCCACTAGCATGAGTAGGAGTTGTTTGAGCCCTAATGTGCCTACTCATTCATGCTTGTTGTCGTGCCTGCTATTGCTTAGAGTTGTGTCTGGTCTGATTCATCGGGGATGAATTGGAATGGTGATGAACATGTCCTACTCTGTGTGAACACGATTTGGTAAAGGTAGCGGTGAGAGGCCATGTAGGAGTACATGGTGGGTTGTCTCATTGAAACCGTCCTCAGGAACTGAGTTCTGCGTTTGTGATCCATGAACAGCTACTACAACGCATTGGAATGCTTAAGTGCCCCTCTCGACTTATTAATCAACATGATCTCTGTCTAGGAGTTGCAACTAGTTTCTGGTGTTTGTAGGTAGTGTTAGTAGTCTACCAAGTGGCACCCGGTACAGGTGGGCTTGGGACAGACTAGGCACCGTGGCCGGGTATACCAAGCGTCACCCGTTTGGTGGGCTTGGGAACCCTGTACACATCGTTTGGGGCCGTGAGCGACACCCCGGCCGGATCTCCTTGCGGATGGAACCCGAATAGGCGATAAACCTGGACTAGAGACTTGTGTGGTTAGTCAGGTCGTGGCCGACTCCCTCGCCAGGCTTCCGCTTGAAGGTTGCCGAGATACATGACGTGTACATGGTGGTAAGTGGCGAGAGCGTGTGTGAAGTACACCCCTGCAGGGTTAACATCATCTATTCGAATAGCCGTGTCCGCGGTAAAGGACTTCTGGGTTGCCTGTACAGTTCATAGACAAGTGAAAGTGGATACTCTAAAACTCGCAAGATAAGCGTGAGTGCTATGGATGACGTTCTCGTAGGTAGACGGGAGCAGATCCATAGTGGTGTATTGAATGGTGAATATGTGGACTCGTGTGCGCCACCTCAAAAGAGTTACTTGCAGTCGTAGTTCAGGATAGCCACTGAGTCAAAGCTGGCTTGCTGCAGTTAAGCTCCACCACCCCCTTTGTTGGTACCGATGCATATGTAGATAGTTCTGATGTAAGTCTTGCTGGGTACATTTGTACTCATGTTTGCTTATTTTATGTTTTGCAGAGAGACGTCAGTCTCGCTAGTAGTTCCGTGTGGACTTCGACGTTTAGCTTGATACCTCAGCTACGATCTTGTACCCTCGGCAGGATCTGGTAGATAGTCAGGCTTCTCAGCCTTTTTTCATTTGTAGATGTCTGTACTCAGACATGTTAAGCTTCCGCATGTGCTTTGACTTGTATGCTCTGAATGTTGGGTCATGAGACCCATGTTTGTAATATCTGGCTCTTCGGAGCCTAATGAATAAATACTCTGAGTCGTAGAGTCTTGTTGTGATGCCATGTTGTATTTGCACATATCGAGCATATTGTGTGTTTGATTGAAATGCTTGGTATGTGTGGGATCCGACAACCTAGTTGTTTATCCTTGGTAGCCTCTCTTATGGGGAAATTTAGTCTTGTGCTTCCATGAGCCATAGTAGTCCGCTACAGCCCGGTTCACCGGAGTCCTGCTAGCCCAGCACTACTGCTCCGGAACACTTGACTGGCCGGCATGTGATTCACTTCGTTCCTTTGTCTGTCCCTTCGGGGAAATGTCACGCGGTGACATCCGGAGTCCTGCCTAGCCTGCTACAGCCCGGTTCACCGGAGTCCTGTTAGCCCAGTGCTACAGCCCGAATTCGCACGCTGCTGACCGACATGCTCGATGTTGATTCATGTATGCCTGTCCCCGTAAGTTATTGCCACTTTGGGTTCACGACTAGTCATGTCGGCCCGGGTTCTCTGTCATATGGATGCTAGCGACACTATCATATACGTGAGCCAAAAGACGCAAACGGTCCCGGGCCATGGTAAGGCGACACCCGTGGGAATACCGTGCGTGAGGCCGCAAAGTGATATGAGGTGTTACCGGCTAGATCGATGTGACTTGGAATCGGGGTCCTGACAAACATCATCTAATTACAAGAGCCTCGCAGTGTGCAATATAGCTACGAGATCCTGTCGTCTGTTAGAATTTCACTTTCGTACGGTTGGCCTTGTTCTTTGAACAGTTCACCTAGAAGAAGATAGATTTGTGTGGCACATGCGTAAATAGGACTTCAACATGTGATCTGATCACATATATATAATGTACCTGGTACTTCGGATCAGACCAGTGTTTAACAAGGCCCTCCAGTCTTCATCCGATATATTTTCCACTGGAGATGTTTGGGAAAGTGCACTGTTAGCCTTGCCTTCAAAGTGAGTTTTCCTCAAGTTATACCGATACTGTCGCAGGGCAGCCTTGAAAACATGGGTGCAAGCTTGTCTGGTTGCATCATCTTGGCTATCCAACTTGAACCTCATCTGTTGAAAATTATGGGAGTCTCATTATCAACAACCTAGAAAGTATGGGACAGAGCAAGACGATATTACTAGTTTCCATACATAACCATACTTACAGATAAATGGTCGAGGAAGGTGTTGAACTGGGTTTCGTCTTTGTCATTCCTGTACTGAATCCATGTTGGGAGGATACATACATGACACCTAACAGCAACCGCTGCCTCTGATACTAACTTGGCTGACTCTGTAGCATCACATGGCCTTTTTAAACCCGCCTCAAAACAGATCTCCATTCTTCCTCCTCTAGATTTAGTTAACCTATCGAGCATTATCCCTGATGTTTGTTTCCTCTTGCGCCTAGGTGCTAGTCCAACAACAAACATAGGAAGTGTTAGTGTACATAAAACTGTGAGACTACATATAAAGAAGCATGCAACTGTAACTTGACTCCAGCAACTACCTTCTTGCTGTTGAAGCTCACAAGGTTCATCTGATATTGCCAACTCGTCTTGTGTCAAGAGTGCTTGGGAAGTAGTGTCAGGTGGAAAGGGAGCTTGGGAACGTGCTGCTAGCTCAGTTGACGCACGAGTAAGTCGTGCAGCTGGTAGTACTATGGTAGGTGTTGCAAGAACTAGGGCTGTCTCTGCTTGTTTGGTGGCAGCTATTTGTTTCTGTTTGGCTTTTTTTGCAACTCGTGTAGCATGGGATGCCGTGTTTGTAGAATTTTCCACTGGACTTTGACCTTCTATTGCACCATCAGTACCAGCAGAATCTGCAGGATTCATCCGCTTCTCATTCCCTGCCATTCTGTGTTTCTTCCTCTTTCTCTGTGCCATGTTAAGTCAAGCCGACAAGAAAAACGAATAACAATTTAGTTCTCAGAACAAATTGATGCGTGATGCAGACGAACTGTACTTTGATGTTAGACAACCACATGATAGGAGGATGTAATATGTATGAAAAACAGGACGAAGAGATAACCAGAACTATGATGTGTAAACTAAGAAGAGGACATTTCACCAAATTAGAAGCAATGCAATGGAAGGTAGACACCATATGAAAGATGCTACAAATATCGCTCTGCCAAGTTAAGAGTGTCTCATCATAAATGGCGTTTAAACAAATGTGAAGCAGTACAAGAAATGAATCATATGCCAGATGCAAACAACATCACACTACCATGTTAGAGGTCTCTCGTTATTAGTGCCATTGCATATTCACAGCATTGCATATTCACAGCTTATGATGTGTAAACTAAGGAGAAGGCATTTCAACAAATTAGAAGCAATGAAAGCTAGACACCATATTAAAGATGCAACGAATATCACTCTACCAAGTTAAAACTGTCTCGTCATAAGTGCCATTTCAACAAATTAGTAGTACAAGCTAGAAAAGAATGTGAGATGTAACCTATATCACACTCCGAAGTCAAATGTGTCTTATGATAAGTGATTGTTGCAGGTTACACAACAGTACTAATTTGATGTAAGAACATGGTGTGATAGACAGATATTGTATGTTCCAGAAACAAGAACACGTGTCTTATTCAAGTATAATGTGTAAAGTAAGCAGATGGAATTCAACAAAATTAGAAGCAATACAAGCTAGACATCACACATAACATGCAACCACATATAGCAGTGCCAAGTTAGAGGGAGCACCGGTGATGCTGCACTAGGGGAGACGTGCTCATCATAAACACAGCTTTGTTGAGTGTCTATGCATGTGTTGTCTTGGAAATCATCTTGGGGGTTTGGAGGAGTAGAAACTATAGAGGCCCTCCGTTCGGAAGGAGCACCTTTATCCGCTGCCTTGCTAACTTCCTTCTGCTTTATTGATTTTGAATTGTCAAGTAAAACCGACAAGAAAAAGCAATAAAATTCTCTCTTCAGAACTCATTCATGCATGATACTGACAATCACTACTTTGATGTAAGGCAAACACATGATACCAGGATGGAATATGTACGAAAAACAGGACGGCATGGCATGTTCACAAATATTTGTGTAAACTAAGCAGAAACCATTCCAGCAAATAAGAAGCAATGCAAGCTAGACACCACATGAAAGATGCAACCAATATGACTCTGCCAAGTTAAAAGCGTCCCATCATAAATGGAATTTCAACAAATTAGAAGCAGCGCATGCTATAAATCATATGAAAGATGCAACTAATATCGCACTGCATATACTAAAGGTGTCTCGTCAGGTTGATTGATGCGGGATACAAAAAAACAATAGTTTTATGTAAGAACATGCTTAATAGACAGACGTACTATGTACTAAATACAGGAAGGCATGTCACATTAACAGGTATAATGTATAAGCTAAGCAGACTAGCACATGCAGTTTAACCAGATTGGAAGAATTACAATCTAGACACCATATGCAACATGCAACCACATATCACGCTGCCAAGTTAGAGCAAGCACCTGCGATGCTAGTGTAGGCGAAATGCTGTAATCAACTACAGAGCTACGTTCACTATCTTCATCTAGCATTTCTGTTTCTTGAGAATCATGTCGGGAGGCTGACGCTGCATTCTTTAAATGAGGAGTAGTCCCCTTGCCTGCCTGCCTCGTCATAAGTGATTGATGAGGGATACACAAGAACATTAGTTTGATGTAAGAACATGGTTAATACACAGATGTACTAGTATGTACCAAAAACAGAAAGGCATGTCATATTCAAAGGTATAATGTGTAAGCTAAGCAGATGCAATTTAACCAAATTGGAAGCAATACAAGCTAGACATCCGGCTGGAGTGGTGAGCATGATCATCTAGGATCTGAGAGCCTGGTGGGAGGCGGGCTGCTTCGCCACCATTGCAGCTTTTTAGTTGGCTTCCAGGTGATGCCTATCTTTGCTGGGCTTGTCACTGGCTCGGCCAGTGCCCTGACTAACTATTTGTCTTCTGGTGCTCACGGGATGGTGGTTCATGTAAAAAAATATCTTTCCTTATCTTACCGACTTCGGCCTTTCGAATACAAGCTAGACACCATATGGAACATGCAACCACATATGACACCGCGAAGTTAAAGCAAGCACCTGGGATGGTGGTTCATTGCGAGCGAGGTCATCAACTCCAGAGCTACGTTTACCGTCTCCATCTGCTGACACTGCACCCTTTATAGCGCTGTAACGTGTCTTGCCTAACCGCACACAAAGCTGGAGCGACTTCTCTCTTTTCTTTTTGGCTTCTCTCATGGCAGCAGAGTCTGAAATACCCTTGCATAAAAACACAATAGTGAGAGTAAGGGTGAAGTGTGTGCAGAACTAGTGCACTGTAAAAGTAGCAGATAGCAGGTGGCTGAAAAATAAATGACAGGAGACATATGATAGCTCTACAACATTGCATGGCAAACAAAATTAGATTCTACTTCGTATGATTGTGTAATATATGAGCACAGGAAATGCAGGTTCTCCTCCAGCACACCACCACATGTGGTCATATCTAAGATAACAGTCGTCTGAAAATAAATAGGTCAGTCGATTTTTTAATGAACCGTCCGATCTATAAGGAACGGGCAGATGGCCTTCGTCTACCTCCCGCCAGTCACTGTTGACGATCTTTCTCGAACCGCCAGCGACCACCGGCCCAGACCCCTGCCTCCGCCGCCTCGCCCTCCCATCGACCTCACACCACCGCCGTGCTTGGCAGCGCCCCCAGGCCATCCCTTTAATCCCGGCCGACCTCCAGATCGGGCGCCAGTAGCTCTAGGCCGCACACGCCCCTAAGATAAACACCAAGGCGCTGCTTCCCTGGCATAATAGGCGTACTAGCGCCTGTTACACCAGGGAATGCTTCTGTTAATTGGGAATCAACTGGCCAGAAATTGAAATTTAGGGGGGCGACGGACCTCTAGCTAAGGTGAAATAGTATATGAGGAGAAACCTTGTGCATCGCGAGTTACTAGGAACATCCAGTATCAAGAAGAAGCGGTCAACTAGTGTCTTCTGTGGGATGAATACCGTGCAAGCAGAGACGTAAGATTTGCACGAATAAGGGAAGAGGAGTACCTTTTTCGGTTGCTGGTGTGGTCACCTCCACATGTCGCGCCGGTCTTCTTCTTTTTACCGGGGAAACCAATGTTCTGGAGGGTGCAGGCTTGGACGAACCCATGGCCAAATTGTTGACTGTGTTGCCGTGGCCGTATGTCGGTGGAGGGGAAGCAGATCCGAGGTGGCGAAGGACGGCGTAGCAGGAACAACTCCGGTGCGGTGGAGGGTGGCGAAGTTGGAGCGGCACCGGTGAGGCGCAGGACGGCGTGGTTGAACTAGCTCGTGTACGGACGGCTCGGCCTCGGCTTCAACTACTAGCCGTGGAGAGCATTGCGGTTGAGGTTGCGGTGGACGACGACGTCGGTGTATCGGCTCCAGCGTGATGGAGGAGGGCGGCGGTTGATGGGTGGGATGGGGTGGCGGCAGAGGACGCCGGGGTTTCGCGGCTGGTGGAGAGGTAGTTTTGGCACCCACGGAGTACGAATGGGGAATCGGACGGGTGGGGGAATCATGTTTCGGTCTGGGACGCGCTTGTTTTTGGCTTTTTTGAACAGAAGATGGGACACGCTTATTTGAAATTTGGGGAAAGTACAAACTTTGCCCCCCTCTTAAATTTCGGACCTACTACGGGTCGGGGGTAGGATGGTAATCCCAGGTGTCCCAAATAGTGGGTGGGAGAGATTTCGGCCGCGCGCATGTGTGCTTAGGTGGCCATTGTGTATGAATGTTTTTCGGATGCGGTTGCGTGGCATCTATATGAAGCTACAAACCTATCCCGGTTTAGACCTTTGGACGTCGGGCCGGTAGGTTTCACGGGCCGGAGTTATTAGAAAAGTAATTTCCTTGTACTACCAAACATTGGTCTCACGCGGTTTCGGGCGAGTAGAGGCTCTTTTGGCGCTTCGTTTGAAATTTTGAAACACAAGCATTCACGTTTAGAGTACTCTTGAACTATGAGGATTGACCTAAATAGACAACGTTATATTTGACCTTGTATGTTTGAAAACCTCATTAAATTATCCGCTTCTTTTTGAAAATTTGACACTTGAAAATCCTATAACTACGATTATTTTGGAATGGAGGAGCTAAATTTGAATCTATTTTGTACACGACTACATATGCTATTATTTACAAAATCAGAGCAAAGATTGGTGCCCCCATAATTTAGATGTGGTTTACAAGTGCCATGATATCAAATTCAAATAATTGAATGGACTTCATGTTGAATTCGATTTTTTAAACCACCTTAAGTTGAATTCAAATGTATGCTAGTTCATAGGTAGCTATTTATAATGTCCATTGTGTAACTTTCGTATGTATAATGTGCTTTACACACACAACATGAACTATACTCACGTTTATATTCGATTGCTAAAGCGATGCATTGTCTGGAGTTCAAAATACTAACTATGTGGATCAATTGTGTCGAATAATAACATAGACATGCTCAAATTCGATAGAATCTAGATGTCTGATGGATCAATGACCGCTCCTTACGTGAATTGCAAATATCATGATCCCATCCTAATATTTGGATACAATTTATATCTTTAATCAATGTGTAGAGCAGTCTTTTACGTGTAGTTTCACTCTCCATCGGTGGTCTCTCACACATGCTCACACACTCTCTCCCGAGGTGTCTTTCTCGCACACATGCTCTAGATATAACCCTCCCTCCCTCTCGTAACCATTTACAACTGTTTTCACTAACCTTTATCACAAGCACTCTTCCTCTCGCAAACATACAGACGCACAATCCTCATTGACCCTTTCTATATACATGGACCTGCCTACGGGTCTCATGTACGCACATTATCTTTACGCCTGTCTCTCATGCATTGTCTCACACCTCTCTTCCTAATTGACGAGTATGATTTTAGCAGAGCATTATGTAGGATGCCCCTTAAAGTTAGGTTGGATGAATAGTAATATCAGAGATAAAGGGGTTACCTTAGTCCGAGAACCTAGGGTTACAAATCCTAGCCAGCTTTGTCAGTGGACATAGAGTCCTTCACAATTCTGCTATCTTTGTCTTGTACGACTAGTCATCCATGGGTCTTCCTAAATGCGTCACGGGCCGACCAATGTGGCGCAGGTCGGAACCGAACGAAGGTCCTCACCTCGACCCATCGGACCTCACGCGGTGACACACCCTCTGCCCCCACGTCTCATTATCTTCTCACACCCACACATACCAACACAAACACCACACACACAGAAAATTTCTCCTGGTGCCTCTATTCCCTCCCCCTTGCATATACACACTCAAGGGAATGGAATCTCTTGTCGTGACGCCATATTCGTCTCTCTCTCTAGACCACTCTCATTTCTCGTGCTATCTCTCCCACGCCCCCATCGGCCCCTCTATCCATGCCTCTCTCGAATACGTAATACACACACATACCTCTCTAGGCCCCGCCAAATGCATCAACTACACATTCACACATGTTACATCACGTACCCCATTGATCTAAAAAGCCCTCTCTTCACGTTTATTTCGCATACAACATTCCTTTTGAATAAAGTGTGGCCAAAAAATTATTTTAGAGTTTCTACATATATACAACATTACAAAGTTATATGGAGGAGTACGAACGCTAATTTGCATTGCATGGTGCCCACAATGATATTTATTCCGCACTGTGAATTTGTATATTTTTGTACTGTATACAAAGTTAGTCATAATAAAGAGAAACGAAGAGCATCTCTCTCTCCATCGCATACCCCCCTGTACGCCCCTTTCACATATGCACACAAAACTATCTCCAGGTCCTCTAAAAGTAAGCCCCCAGAAAATTCACGCATGTTTCATCTTTCTCTCGCGATATATGCCATGACGATCATTGTATTTGAAGCGAAAGCACGATACATACATTGGACTTCAGAATCCACTCAATACGGTCACCATTTACGTTTAGTGGTTATTATACAGTCACGGGCTCACCGTACAACTCTGTATTTGCTCATGACATGACTAGTTGACCAGTTAAACGCTCCACGTGGCACCTCTAGTGTTGCATCACATTATCTCACTACCATCGTGCCCACCTGTCGACTTGTATCTACTCTACATCTACACTCTTATAAAATACATAAAATATACTTATAAAAAATAGAGTTGGTGATGATGGTGTGCCTGCCATCCTGCAATATAGGCCGTCCGATTTATATCTGACGGATAGGAAAGAAACTATGGCAATTTTGCAAAAAGGTACCCACACACCTCTCCACATTTGCAAATAAGGCCTTCCCTCGTTCATCCTTTTCTCTCACAAGATAAACAAGTCATACAAATGCATCTTGATGTTACGTGCAACGCACGGGCATCTTGCTAGTAAGAATGAAAACAAACGACAAAAAAATATTTGGACGGTGGTTCGAAGTCATGACCGCGGGCATAGCGGACAAGGTGGCTTGTATTGGTATGCTGAGCCGTCTATTTTAACACACAGGAGCTGGTGTGGTGATTATACACACACACACGCACGCATGCACTCGAACTGCATCCACGCAACACTCACACAAACACATGCACCCACGCACGCACGCAACACTCACACGTACACACGCAGCCACGCACGCACGCAACACTCACACGCACGCACGCAACACTCACATGCACACACGCACGCATGCATGCACACACCAGTACACCACACGACCAACACACACTCTCACGCTCAAGTGCTCAACCTACACGTGCATGCGCACACATCAGGCCCTGACAGACACATACACAACCAGGTGATTCCCGCGCACGGGTTGGAGCCTTGTCGCGCCTGCGTAAATTTGTGTTTATCTGACCATTTGCCTATGCAAACTGACAAGTGGGACCCACAAGGAACGTGGTCAATTTAACTAGTCAACATGGCGCCACGCACACTATTTGCCCGGTCAACAGAGTGCAATCCGATGCTGAACTGTGAGCAAGTGACCGTATAATCACCGCAAAACGTATATAGTGACCGTAATCAGCTTATTCTGAAGTTTGGTGACCGTATTACGCTTTTCTCTCTATAGGCCCTCCAAAACTACATCTCTACACGTTCTCGCATGTTACATCTAACAACTATGCAATACAACACTACTTCTACACTCTAACACAATAAATCATATGTGTTTTTTGTTTTACTAGACATCATATTGTTACTTATAATTATTCAGTTTGCATACATTAAAATTGCCTTTGAAATGTATGGCCAGTATCATCTACCGCGCAGGAAAAATCCCGCCCTTTCCTGTTTAATCGGGTTTGTATCGATGGATCGTGCGGAACAACAAAACTATAGTACTATACAGTACTACAAGTGACAGTTCACTGGGCCGTTGTGTCGTCTACTCCTCTGTCGTAAGAGTGGAGCGCTCGCTTTCATAAATCTTCTAGTCGCTTTCGCCGACATGTGGGACATCAAGCTACCGGGTCCACGTGCCATACCGGAATACAATGCAGAGCAGCCGGGGTGAAGCACCCCAGTCATGGCACCGGCGTAGTAATGAGCAATGAGGCGTCAAATCACAAGCTGCACCTTTCCCGCAGTTAAGTTGGAGGGACGAAGCAACCATCATTTCACTCATTGTTGAATCCGCTTCTCCCTCATCTTCTTCAACTTAACCACGTGTTGCTTCTGCCGTTGTTCTGCCTCATGTGGGACGCGGATCGTCTTGGTAAAGCACTGACACGTGGGACCGCATGTTAGCAAACCGCCAGGACAACGTCCTCCGAAAATAAGAAGCCTAATCCTAGACTTACAAAGGGCTACGTAGCTGCTACATATACTTTCCATCTAATCTATATATGCCCCTCCTGATTTTCCGGTGGGGTGGGCCTAATCCTCTCCTTTAATCCAATCGAATAGTCCCACATCACATCAGTTCGTAACTTTACGTAAACCATTACGTGGATGTAGCATTGCTCAAATAAGAAACCTCCCCCGCCATCCGCACGGCAAAATCACCTCCTTTTTACTAATCTTGATTCTATAATTTTTTAGATCAATATAATTGAGATCTGTATAGATAGCACACAGGAGCAAAACCAAGTGGTACGGTTAAGGGCATCCAAAATGTGTAGCCAAATGTGAAAATAGCTTTTGGCATCGTGGGAACCATTGTGGACGGTGTTGCCAAAGCCAAAAAGATGGAACCGAAGCTCCCTGGTTGATTGATTGAAGGAATAGAAAAATGCAATCTCCTCTTTCTCCCATGCTTGGACGCATGTAATACATTATAGAGCACAGAGTCTACTCCCCTGTCCCTTCTATCACAAATCACAAAGTAGTGAGGCGTCAAATCACAAAAGCACGGACGAAGCAACCATCATTTCACTCTTCACTGACTCCGCTTCTCCATCGTCTTCTTCGAGAAACCATCTCACCGCACTAGTACTCCTAGTAGTACTAGTAAAGGACTTCCTGGATGCAAATAAGGCGGTTGTCTCGGCTTGCCGGCGGCACTTGCGAACGACTTACCGTGGTCTCCCTCAATGGTGTTCTCCGTCGAACGCACTTCGCCAAACCACCAAAAAAAGATATCGTCGATGTCACCGCAATGGGGAAGCAAGTCAAATATAGTTACTACCTCCATTTTTTTGTACACAAGGCCAATATATCAAAATTACAATTTGCAAAGGGCCACTAACACTAATCGAGGCAAAATTGATGGGGTTAGCAACCAAGGACATTAATATCCCCTACATGCATGCGGAAGTGAGAAGGTTGGTTTTCATGGCGCTGCATTAATCAAGCGATGAGGAGTGAGATGGTTAGCTCTTTGGTCTTTGGAGAAAAAAATACGCATTAATTGACACATGAAACGAGGATTTGTATCGATTAAATCCCGTGAAGGAAAACCCCGCCTTTCTTTTTTAACACTAGTACTCCTGGTACGTACGTACTTATCCTGTTTGGGTCTACGCCTTGCATTGCCAAACTTCGCCATACATTTTTGCCAAGCTTGCCTAAAGTTTTCAAAATGAGAAGGAGGTACACTTGCGCACGGCTGTCGCGGTCGCACCGCACCCTCACACGGTCGCTCCTGCACGCCGCGGTCGCACCGCACCCTCACACAGTCGCTCCTGCACGCCGCAAACCCAACCAAGGGAACACACCCTCACTGACACGTGCTGTTGCATGTGAACAAACCAAACTCAGCCATCCTATCGCTGACACATAATATTCGTTCATAGAGTATGTTTATCCAACCGCATGTTGGGGAGTATCCGTACGGCCTGTGCGGTGGTCTGTTGGGGAAGAAGAAGAGGTGAGGAAGAAGGAAAGAAGGGTTAGGAGACGTAGGATATTCATCCAACCGCCTGAAATGGTAGACTGACCCAAGTCAGGCGACTTGCATAACAAATATATGTTTGTACGCAGCAAAAGATCCATAAAAACAACAACATAAAGAAAAACTATCACTGCTCGCGGAAAGAGACGGCCTCGTCGTCTTTGGCTGCCGGTGCGAACCAGCCGTCGCTGCCGACGTGTGTCTCCGCACCGTGGTTGTCCTCGGCCTCCAGCTACTTGTTCAAGCGGAGCGTGCGGGCGCTCTGCACGAACGAGAGCACAGCCCGGTTCAAGTCGAGGACGTCTGGTTCCGCCTGCACGAGGGCCTCGATGGTAGCGGCATCTGCGCGCTCCACGTCGAGTCGAGCCTCCGCTGCCCGGTTCAAGTCCAGGACGTCCGGTTCCGCCTGCAGGAGGGCATCGATGAGAGCGGCATCCGCGCGCTCTGCCTCGAGTCGAGCCTCTGCCGCCCGGTTCAAGTCCAGGACGTCCGGTTCCGCCTGCAGGAGGGTGTCACATCCCTAGTCTGGTACGCACTTAGGCTAGCTAGTCATGTTGCATCATGTTTAAATTTCTCAGAAACTTGAAAAGGGGGATGATAAACCCTAGCAGCAAATGAAATTCAACTAGGTTCAAACTTAAATCTTTCAATGATCCCAAAATGCCCTTTAGAAATGTTCATCATTTCTGAATTGGTCCAGCACCTCTGACAAAAATGATGCACATATTTCTAGGCCATTCGTGATTTTTGAATTAACTCATATTGTATTTGAATTGGGGCATTTAAATCCTATAAATATTTTAAATGCTCTAACAATTCTGAAACTAGTTGAGGGCTGTTGGGAATAATTTCAACAGTGCCCACAAATATTTTCAGGAGTTTTGGAAGTGATTTAGTATTTTTACTAAATCAAAACATAATAGCAAAAATAGAAAAACAAAAACAAATGAGAGAGAGAGAGAAGTGCTTACCTGTGCAGCCCACCAGAGCCAGCCCACCAGAGCCGGCCCCGCTCCTATGCTGGTCCAGCACTGTGCGGCCCAGCCCACCACAGCCGCCACCGTATTCAACCTCCTGCCAGTAGGCAGGAGGGCGTGTACCCGACGCGCGCGTGCACGCGCCGGCCACCTCCTGCTTCCCCGGCCCCTCCTGGCGACGCCACGACGACGCCCCGAAGCCCCTGTCTCCTTTCCCCCACTCGCTGCGCTCTCTCCCTCCCCTCTGCCCTTTCTCCAGTAGCCGCCCGAGCGCCACCGAGCTCGCCGCTGCCGCCCGCCTGACCACCGTACCTCCCTCGCCTCTCGCTGTGCTAGGAAGCTCCGCTACTTCTCCCTCGTCCCTCCTTGCTGAGCCACGCGACGAGGAGAGCCCCGAAGCGACATCTCCAACCACGGCCGGCCGAGATCGCCGCCGCCGTCTCGTCGCCCCAGGCCTTCCCCGAGCACGCTGACCTTCCCTACGTCTTCGCTGTGAGCTCACGGACCGAACCCCCCTCTCCTCCGCCTCGATTGCTCGCCGTAGTCATCGATTCATCGGATACAGAAACCCGCCGCCACCCGAGCTCATCGCCGGTGATGCTCCGGTGGCCTTTCAATCACAATGACCGACCCAACACACTCGCACACGCACGTAGTTGCTGCGCCGCTGCTCGTTTTGCTCGCCCGCTTGATCCAGCCGCAGCTGCCTTACACACCAAGCTCCGGCCGACGCCTCGAGCTCGATTCCGACGAGCTCAGGCCACCCCAGCTCCTCTCGTTCACTCCACCAGTTGTGCCGCATCGCTAGCTTGCCATAGCTCCAAACCGCGCTCAAAACCATCCCAAGGAACTCCGGCGATCCTCCGCCGTTGGGTTTGGTCGCCGGCGTCCAACTCCGGTGGATGATGACGTGGTGCCATCATTAGCAGCTAACACCACTAATTAACTCCACTCTCTAGACACTGACAGTGGGCCCTGCTGCCCAATTAATCCGCTAGATAAATTTAAGTTAGTTTAATTAACAAACCAGCGGACCCACGCGTCAGGGCTGACTTGCTGACGTGGCCGTTGACCCGACCCCACCTGTCTGTGACTCTATGCAGCACTGGGTCACTGACTAGTGGACCCCACTGGTCAGGTTTGACCCGGGGCAGCTCTGTTGACCTGCTGACGTCACACCGACGTCATGCTGACGCAATTAATCCTTTTCGGGATTTAAAATAATTCAGCAATTCCAAAAAATCCTATAAACTTCTAAAAATCATAGAAAATAATCTATAGCTCAGAATGAAATGATTTATATATGAAAAATTATCAGAAAAATCCAATCTATCCATCTGTGCTGGTTTCATGCATGTTAGAGCAACTTAAACCTGCTGTTTATATAAAAACATGATAAGGCACTATTTAAATTCATAAGGTGAGTTTGGGATTGAACCTTTGGTTCAAAATGACTCAAACCACCCTGGTTATAGTTGCATTAGCTCAATCAACAGCATATTGCCATGTCATGATCATGCATCATATTGTGCATTGCATTGATTGTATTTCTTCTCTGTTGCCGGTAATTGTCCCCTCTCGATAGACGTTGTTCCGACGCTGTGATCGTTGACACTGATGAAGACTCTATGCCATCTTCAGAAGTGTCAGGCAAGCAAAACCCCCTTGTTCATTCCGATACAATCCCACTCTCTCGCTCCTGCTCTCTTTTACTGCATTAGGACAACAACGTTTCAACTGTTACATGCTGCGGTAGCTGAACCCCTTTATCCTCTGCATGACCTGTCATTGCCACAGTAAATAGATGAAACCCACTAGCATGAGTAGGAGTTGTTTGAGCCCTGACGTGCCTACTCATTCATATTTGTTTGTCATGCCTGCTATTGCTTAGAGTTGTGTCAGGTCTGATTCATCGGGAATGAATTGGAAAGTTGTGAACATGTCCTACTGTGTGAGAGCTAAGTGTGTGAACACGATTTTGTAAAGGTAGCGGTGAGAGGCCATGTAGGAGTACATGGTGGGTTGTCTCATTGAAACCGTCCTCAGGAACTGAGTTCTGTGTTTGTGATCCATGAATAGTTACTACCACACATTGGGCTCCGGGCGCTCCATGCTCTCTCGACTTATTAATCAACCTGATCTCTGTCCAGGAGTTGCAACTAGTTTCTGGTGTTTGTAGGTAGTGTTAGTAGTCTACCAAGTGGCACCTGGTACAGGTGGGCTTGGGACAGACTAGGCACACGTGGCCTGGTGTACCGAGTGGCACCCGGATGATGGGCTCGGGAACCCTGCACACATCGTTTGGGGCCGTGAGCGACACCCCGGCCGGATCTCCTTGCGGATGGAACCCGAATAGGCGATAAACCTGGACTAGAGACTTGTGTGGTTAGTCAGGTCGTGGCCGACCCCCTCGCCAGGCTTCCGCTTGAAGGTTGCCGAGGTACACGACGTGTACATGGTGGTAAGTGGCGAGAGCGTGTGTGACGAAGTACACCCCTGCAGGGTTAACATCATCTATTCGAATAGCCGTGTCCGCGGTAAAAGACTTCTGGGTTGCCTATAACAGTTCATAGACAAGTGAAAGTGGATACTCTAAAATGCGCAAGATAAGCTTGAGTGTTATGGATGGCGTTCTCGTAGGGAGACGGGAGCGAATCCATAGTGGTGTATTGATATGGTGAATATGTGGACTCGTGTGCGCCACCTCAAAAGAGTCACTTGCAGTCGTAGTTTAGGATAGCCACCGAGTCAAAGCTGGCTTGCTGCAGTTAAACTCCACCACCCCCTTTTGATACTGATGCATATGTAGATAGCTCTGATGTAAGTCTTGCTGGGTACATTTGTACTCACGTTTGCTTATTTTATGTTTTGCAGAGGGACGTCAGTCTCGCTAGTAGTTCCGTGTGGACTTCGACGTTTAGCTTGATACCTCAGCTACGATCTTGTGCCCTCGACAGGATCTGGTAGATAGTCAGGCTTCTCAGCCTTTTTCATTTATAGATGTCTGTACTCAGACATGTTAAGCTTCCGCATGTCCTTTGACTTGTATGCTCTGAATGTTGGGTCATGAGACCCATGTTTGTAATATCTGGCTCTTCGGAGCCTAATGAATAGATACTCTGAGTCGTAGAGTCTTGTTGTGATGCCATGTTGTATTTGCACATGTCGAGCATATTGTGTGTATGATTGAAATGCTTGGTATGTGTGGGATCCCACAACCTAGTTGTTTATCCTTGGTAGCCTCTCTTATGGGGAAATGTAGTCTTGTGCTTCCATGAGCCATAGTAGTCCGCTACAGCCCGGTTCACCGGAGTCCTGCTAGCCCAGCACTACTGCTCCGGAACACTTGACTGGCCGGCATGTGATTCACTTCGTTCCTGTGTCTGTCCCTTCGGGGAAATGTCACGCGGTGACATCCGGAGTCCTGCCTAGCCTGCTACAGCCCGGTTCACCGGAGTCCTGTTAGCCCAGTGCTACAGCCCGGATTCGCACGCTGCTGACCGACATGCTCGATGTTGATTCATGTATGCCTGTCCCTGTAAGTTAGTGCCACTTTGGGTTCACGACTAGTCATGTCGGCCCGGGTTCTTTGTCATATGGATGCTAGCGACACTATCATATACGTGAGCCAAAAGACTCAAACGGTCCCGGGCCATGGTAAGGCGACACCCGTGGGAATACCGTGCGTGACGCCACAAAGTGATATGTGGTGTTACCGGCTAGATCGATGTGACTTGGAATCGGGGTCCTGACAGAGGGCCTCGATGGCAGCGGCATCCGTGCGCTCCGCCTCAAGTTGAGCCTCCGCCGCCCGGTTCACATCCACGACATCCGGTTCCGCCTGCAGGAGAGCCTCGATGGTAGCGGCATGTGCGCGCTCCGCGTCGAGTTGAGCCTCTGCCTCCCGGTCCTCCTTTAGTATCACCATGTTGAACCGCTGGTCCGCCTGCACCATGGGGGACTCGGACGCTGGCACGAAGTCGACGTCCATCGTCTCATACCCATTGGGGGCCTTCTGCGCCGCGACCTCCACCATGAACATTGGATCGGTTTCCTCCTCCTCGTAGCTTGGCTCCAGAGAACTCGGGGATTGGCCCGCCGCAAAGCGAGCTTGGGAACGAAGGTCTGTGGCGCCGCCCGCCGCCGCGATTTCTGCGCGGCGCTCCGGCGTGAGCATCTTGTGGTAAGTGATCTTGCGGCGCACCATGGCTTTCTGGCAAACTAGGGGACGCTTGATGCGGTCTAGGGGATCGAAAGATGGGGGAATGGGCTGGAGATTTGGTGTGGTTTTAGGGCAGTGGCTGGCGTAGGCCGAGCAGCGAAGGTGCTGCTGTGAATAGTGGTTCCGGTGACGACCGGTCAATCGGTTTTGACTGTACATCACTCTTGTCGCGTTCGCGTTGTAGCCCGGCACGCTGGACCCTCCATGTCGCTCATCGAATGGAACGCGCTTCGTCTTGCATTTTTGCTCGCTTGTGGGACCACAGTTGAGAGCAAACTGACGTCCCTCACCCTCCCCTGCCCGCGTCATTTATTATACCACCACTCCCTCCGTTTTATGCGGAGTAAATAAAAAACAGAGGGAGTATACTACGGATGAGGATCCCCTAACGTGGCCGAACCCATTGAGTAACTGACATGCGGGGCCTAGCAAGCATGGGGTCCGCCAGTAAGTAACCGAAAGGGAGGGTAAGGTAGGGATACCTACGTCAGAGGATCCACTTCCACTATACTACTTTGACCAAATGTTAGAGTAATAATATATGACATGCAACTTACACAAATGTTAGAGTAATAATATATGACATATAGGGTCTAATGCGTTTTTCGAGGCTAACTTTGACCAAATGTTAGAGTAATAATATATGACATGCAACTTACACAAAGCATACAGTCAAATTCGTATGTGAAAGGAGTTTCCAATAATATAATTTTCACATTATACATCTCATGTACTATTAATCTTGTCAATAGTCAAATTGGAAACCATCTCGAGTACAAATCTAGGAGTACGTACGAATCTAACAATATTGATTGGGCGTTGTTGAATGTTGATACCTTTTTGATCAAAGTAGAGATACTTTGACTACACATAAAACGTATATGTAAACTAGAAAGGATAGGGGGAGTATATTGTACGTTCAAAAACGAAACGAACATTGAATACCCTTTATATATGATTTGCGGATGCTATGATCACTGGTTCAAAATTTTGAATCCGCCTTAGGTATCACGTGCCCCCACTCGTTCCCTCTCGATTTCATCTCGGGGTCCGGAGATCTATTGAAAGAGGACTAGGGTGGGTACATGCGAATGATACTCGGTGGAATGTTCAAATGAGGCATGCGGGAGGATGGACTCGACTGGAGGGCGACATGATCAATGGATAAGAGGGTTGGAGAGGAATGAGAAATAAGCAAACACCACATGATTATACTTGAACGGCTCAAATAAACAATAAGTTGTCTCGCTTGGCCTACATAGTGAAAGGCCTAATGCGCAACGCGGAGCACTGACGCTCGAATATGTCCGGGAAAACAGGGAAACCGACATGTGGGGCACACCCGTCGGGACGACGTAGCGCAGACTAGTCCAATGGAGGAGCTGGCCCACGGCCTCCTCGCCACCGACAACCGTTCATGAGGGTCGTTGGGGCCAACAACGGGGCGCAGCTCCAGCACCGCCTCTGGACACGGCGACCGCGGTGAGCGACACGCTCATATCGTCGCTAGACACGGTCGGTTTTAGTGTGCCGAGGGTGGCGTTAGTGCTGTGGCACGACCAACAGTATGTTTGGTTTGTGCCCAAGGTTGCCCCATCAAAGCATTGGGTAGGCAAAATTTTGGTTGAGGTATTGGTTGCCCATGATTTGGCCGACATTGGCAAGAAAAATGAACTAGAGTTGGCTAGAGTTCATTGGCATGCCAAAGAAATGGCAACCATCCAAACAAAGACCAATCTTTGGGTCATGACCAAAATTTTGGTTGAGGTATTGGTTGCCCATGATTTGGTCGACATTGGCAAGAAAAATGAACTAGAGTTGGCTAGAGTTCATTGGCATGCCAAAAAACTGGCAACCATCCAAACAAAGACCAATCTTTGGGTCATGACCAAAATTTTGGTAAGGTGCACTTTGGCCACAATCCAAACACACCCCAACACCCAGCTCGTCGAGGATGCACGGGGCGCTGCGACGCGTCCGCGGAGTGGTGTAGCGCGGCCAACTGCATCCTCTGGACCTGAGACCATGCCGGGTCGTCTTGCTTTTTCAATGACATGCGGGGATCGCATGTGAGCAAAGGGCATCTCCAACATTGCCACGACCGCAGCTGACTACCCTGGCACACCAAAACCCTCGTCCCTCGCGCTGTCGCGCGGTGCGTTCCCAGCCGGCACCAGCTGCCCGCATTCATGCCGTCCGTTCGTATGTCGTTGTTAAGAGGCTCGGTGCCCGAGGAACCAACTCCGGCGACTTAATGACGCACCCGGACGCTTGGCCTCATCGGAATGCGCTACTTAAAGCGGCAACGCCCAGCTAACCTCCACACCATAGCGCTTCGTCCTCCTACCTGGCACCACATCCGCCATGACCGCGAGTGCGAACGCTCTGCGGGAGAGCTTGTCTTCGGGGATGAAGCTCGAGGTCGCCGCCCTCGCTCAAGTCGCCTCTCGCGACGCAATAGCGGCGTAGCCGGACGCGGATGCGATCGCACAAGCGGTGGCCACGCTGGCGGCCGACGACGGGAGCACCGTCAGCCACGCGTCCTACTTGCCGCCGTCCAACGTCCGGCACCGCCGAGGTCGGGGACTCCTCCGAGGATGAGTAGGGCATGGGAGGCGGCAGGGCATGGTGTGCCAACTGGCCGGTCCGTATCCCGTGTTCTACTCTTCCTCGCCGGAGACCGCACCTTCACTTCACGGGTCTTGAACCCCGCCCCCGTACATAGAGATCGCAGATGGAGGACGTCGGTCGCCGCCGTAGAATAGGTTTAGGGTCGGGTTTCTTTTATTTTTCTGTCCTATAAAAGTTCGAAATGTAATGAAAATCTGCCATGTTTGCATTAATCTCGGCCGGTGTATATGAACTTTCACAATAATATACATATTGTAGGAGTACTAGCAATATGCCCGTGCGTTGCATGGAAGATCAAGATCTTGTGGGAGAAAAGGATGAACGAGGGAAAGCCTTATCTGCAAATGTGGAGAGGAGTGCGGGTAAATTGTCATAGTTTCCTTCCTATCCGTTAGATATAGATCGGACGGCCTATATTGCAGGATGACAGGCACACCATCATCACCAACTCTGCTTTTTATTGAACCGAGACAAATCTAACATGCGAAGTAAAATAAACACAGAGGGTCTATACATACACAAATTATCTTAGGCACTCCAATAGTACGTCCACTACACATTCACGCATTTCACATCTTTCTACATCTACGGGAACCTACGAAAGGGTTAACGTAAATTGCCTCTCTCTCTCCTCCCCTGATTTTCATGGTGGTGGGCCCCTCCCTCCCCCCAATCTACAATCAATAGCTCACACGTTTCACATTACGTTAATTACGTAACTGGGATTATGTAGGTGTAGCATTACTCGTCCTAAAAAACCCAACTAAGCCAACCTCCCAGCATATCGCGCGGGAAAAGACACGGCCGCGCCGTTTTAGTCAGGATTACCAGATTACTAGTAGTAGTATCGATGGATCGCGCGAAGGAACAAATTTTTTTTGAGGGGGCGAAGCACCTAGTTTAAAAGGAAAAAGGCGGTACACTCATAGCACTCCTGTCGCGGTTGCATTGCACCCCACACACGTTCGGTCCTGCACACGGCTCACGCAAACAGAACGCGCTTCGGCTTGCCTCTTCACTGACACGTGGGACTGCCTTGGAGAAACCGACCATGCGCCAAACTCCCCCCGCCCACCGCGCGAAAATCCTCCCCCCCACACCCAAAAATTCCCCCAAATCCGATTCAACCGCCCTTCGGCCAACTAGCCAATAATATTCCCCAAACCCCCCTCCCCCCTGTCCCCCCTCCACTGCATTCGCTCCGCCAAAGCCGCCCTC
>NC_057805.1:34013948-34023240 GCF_018294505.1 Triticum aestivum
TCCCCGCCGTGCCGATACGTCGGCTCCATGGTTCGGCGATCCTCTCGCTCCCACAGTACGCTCTCGTAGACTGCCGTCCTCTAGCCGCGCCGCCACCTCTGGCTACGTTCTTGTGGAGGCGCACGGCGGTCAGCGCCGCCACCGCTGGCGACGTTCGTGTGGGGACGCACGGCGGTCAGCTTCTCCCATGGTACGCGCATTCTAGACTGAGGCCCCGTTCATGTCGGTGTAGCGCTGAATGTTAGCTGATAGACGCTATTAATCTCACTGTTTGCCGAAGTAGTTTACTGTCAATATGCTCTGCTTAAGAAGCTTCCTTGCCCTGTTCTGCACTCAATCTGCTTAGCTGAGATGGCATGCCAAGGCCGATTAGTTGCTAAAATATCCTGCCATATATTTATTGTGACATAGATTGCCATGGTCTAGTAGCCAATCTATTAGGTGAAATAGCTCTACACCGTTTTATACTCGATCTTTGTTGTTGCGATGGCCTTCGATAGTTTGATGGCTGTGTGCTCGGCCTCATTGACTGCTGAAATAGCCTGCCATAATTTGGCACTCAAATCTGTTTGCTAAATTAGCTTTACATATATTTCGTTACTTAGATCTGCTCGTCCAAATATCTTGCCATAGCTTTAGACATCGACCTAGGTATTTTTTTCTGGACTTCATAAAAAAGCATATATGTTTTTCCTGTAATATCTAGTAGAAGAACTAATTTGTATGTCTAACAGATGGACAGGACTTGGATAACTTCTGCTCGAAGATTCTCCGCTGCATATGTCGAGGGGGTTGAAAACATCATGAACTTTATCAGAGCTGAGTACGGTGGTCCGAAATCAGATGTGCTCTGCCCGTGTAGCAGTTGTATGAATTCAGTTACAAGACCCCAGTCAACTGTGCAAAATCATCTACACTTGTATGGGATGTCGGTCACATATACTAGGTGGGTTCATCATGGTGAAGCTGTGAACGTCAATGTTATTGACTACGTGGAAGCAGCACATCACCATCTTGATCTGCTTGATGCTCAGGTGGAAGAGGAGGAGGAGGTGGTGGTGGCGGAGCCAGTGAGGTTGACCAACATTGAAACAATGCTACGAAATGCTCGTGCATTCCGTGAACTTTCATCTGCAGAAGAAAAATGGTGGGCCCGCATGTTGGAAAAATGCAACGTTGCTGTCACCCCAGGAAATAAGCTGTTAGTATTCTCAGCTATGGTCACCTTTCTTCAGGTGAAGACATCTGAGGGGATGACCAACAAATCATTCGATGCGATGTTGGCTGCTTTCCGCAAATCTTCCCCAGATGCGTCTGAGCTGCCACACACCTACAGTAAAATGAGGAATTTCCTTCGTGCAGTTGGAATTGGATATGATATGATCCATGTTTCTAAGAATAATTGTGTTCTGTTCCGGAAGGATTATGCCAACTTTAGTGAATGCCCGAAATGCAAATCATCAAGATGGAAAGATGGCGATGCTGTGAAGAGGATTCCTCATAATGTTCTGAGACATTTTCCAATTACACCAAGATTGCAGAGGATGTTTCATGATGCTGAAACAAGAGAGGATGTATTGTGGCATTCTAGGAACCAGGAGTACAGTGATCAGAATGTATTGAGCCATCCATCTCATGGTAGTGAGTGGAAAAGCTTCAATGATAAACACAAAGAGTTTGCTGCTGACCCGAGAAACATTAGACTTGGCTTAGCTTCAGCTGGATTTAACCCATTTGGCCACCAGAGCGCCACATATAGCATGTGGCCAGTGCTTGTTATCCCTTACAACATGCCTCCAAATGTCTGCACCAAAGAATCAAACTACATGATGGCCTTGCTCATCCCAGGTCCAGAAAGTCCTGGAAAGGATTTTGATTTGTTCATGGAGCCTCTTGTGGAGGACCTTCAACAGCTATGGAAGGGTGTTCTCACTCGAGACCTATATAGCATCCCACCAGCTGATTTCTTTCTGTGTGCTGTTATAATTTGGTGCATCCATGATTATCCGGCTTTGGGCACTATGTCAGGGCGAACGACACATGGTTACAATGCATGTGTTCGCTGTGACAGGAATCCGCTGTCATACGCAATACTTAGCAAGATCTGTTACATTGGACACCGCCGTTTCCTTGCCAAGGACAAGCCGCATCCTAGAAAATACCGAAGACATGTGTTCAATGCAAAGCATGAAAACCGTGATGCGCCAAAGAGGCTCACCGCCGATGAGTTGCAAGTGGAATTAGAGAAGGTCAGACATATTACACCAGGAAACCATCCTGGTAATGGTAGCGGGAAAAGGAAGCGCGGCGGGGTAGAAGAGAGATTATTGTTTACCCGCAGGTCCACTTTGTGGGACTTGGAGTATTGGAAAGATTTGGATCTGCGGCATAATCTTGATGTGATGCACATCGAGAAAATATATGTGACAGCATTATCGGCACACTTCTTAATATTGAAGGCAAGACGAAAGATACCTTAAAATCTAGGATTGATTTGACACACCTGGGTATCAGAAAGGATTTGCAGGTGCAAGATGAAGGTAAACCACGGGATATGGCACCAGCTGTGTACGTCTTGGACAAGGTAAAAAGAAAAGAATTCTGCGAGGTCCTCTCACGTGTGAGATTCCCACATGGATTTGCTTCCAACCCTGAAAGGAGAGTCAGTGCAGATGGAAACAAGGTACAAGGGTTGAAAACTCATGACTACCACGTCCTACTTCAAATGGTTTTACCTGTTATCCTTAGAGGATTGGGCCGCCCTGACTTATACAGAGCAGTTGCAGAGTTGGGACAATTCTTCAGGGAACTCTGCAGTAGGAATATCAGGATAGATGCTTTGGAGCGTCTTAGAGACAAGATACCAACTATCCTATGCGACCTTGAGAAGATATATCCTCTAGCCTTCTTTGATGTGATGGTGCATTTGGCTGTTCATCTACCTGATGAGGCACTACTTAGAGGTCCAGTACAGTATGGCTGGATGTACCCTATTGAAAGGCGGCTAGGCACTTTCAAGGGGTATGTTAGGAACAGAGCTAGACCCGAGTGTTCCATTGCAGAGGCCTACATTGCTACAGAAGCGTTGACATTCTGCTCAAAATACATTGAAACAGTTGACCAGCTTAGCAAAGAGGTGGGTGAAGACAATCCCGGGCTCAATGTTTTCGATTATTCTGTTCGAGTTACAGGGAAGAGTCGACAAGAGGACAAACCTAAAGATTTGGACAGAATGGTTTGGTATGTGTTGAATAACTGTCCTGAGATACTACCTTATATCAAGTAAGTGCAGTACTGCAGCTTATACATCGTAATCTACTAAACTTGCAGCACATTCTTATATATTTAGATGTTTGACGCGATCACTATGTTGTGCAGCATCTACAAAGAGGAGTTACTGCTGCAAAATCCAAGAAACATTGACAAACTGGTTATGGCAGGATTTGCGAAATGGTTCAAGAACCATGGAAGCTTTTGAAGTGCATTGTTAGTTTTTTTTAATATATTGAGTAAATAAGATGACCAGCTTGTCTATTTTCTAACCATAGGTTAAGAAGATGTGGGAGGATGGGCAGGAAGTTGATGATGCCCTTTACTTACTAGCAATGGGTCCTGATACTCGGGTAAGACATTATGAATCTTGCGTTGTTGGAGATGTGCGCTACAACACCCTTGCACGAGACGAAGGCAGGAAGACACAAAACAGTGCCATCTTGAGCACGGATACGTATGACAAAGAGACAACTGAAATGTATGCTAACATAACAGACATTGTTCAGTTGCAGTATATCTCCAGTTTCGAGGATCATCGGTGTGTGGTTCTGTTGTGCTGTTGTTGGTATAACCTGTTTTCTAGGATCGCAAAACCCAGAGCTGATGATTATTTCAAATCCATCAATGTCAAGGCGACGTACCAGACCAACGAGCCTTTTATTTTGGCAAATCAAGCAACACAGATATTTTTCTTGGAAGACACATTTGCACGTAGCGATGACTGGAGAGTATTGCAAAGGTTTGAGCAGAGGAATTCGTTTCATGAAGTTGCACAACAAGATGATGCTTACACTACTCCTGATGTACAAGATAACACAGATGTTCCTAATATCTTTGAGAACCATCACGTCAATGACGCCGGCGAAAAGATTGCCTGTCGTGCTGTGGACATACAAGAGTTGATCAAGAAGAAGCCAACGTTCGAGGACGAAGAAGAAGATGACACCGTGGGGAATTACGATTCAGACTGATACACATGGCGAAGATGTTGACGCTGCTGCTGCGGATGATGATTACATTGCTTTTGTCGTATTTGCCTGCCAGAAGACGTTTTTTATCTACTATGTGAAATTGTGTTTGCTATGACAACTGAAACGTGATGAACATGTTGTTTAGTATTTTGCTGTGAGAACATCACTTGTTATGTATGCTGATTTGTGTTTGGTGATTGTATGACAACTAAAACATGATGACATTGTTGTTTACTTGTACTCATATTTGGCTGTGAAACTTGAATTTGATGACATAGTTTGATGTTAGACTGCAATTTTCTTGATGTCTTCGAATGAGAACAAAGCTGACCCGACAGGGCCTCTGCTATTTATTTATTTATTTGAGCCAAAGGGGATACTCCCTGATTTCCGTTAATAGAAATCATTAGATGTTCACAACACTATGCCCAGCCTGCTACACAGGTTTCATCCATTACTAGTTTCAGCAAAGTGCTCATGTCGTAGCCACTGAATACATCACGAGTGCTACATACACTGCAAATACAGAGACAATCATCCTACAGAGCACATCGATTTTGCCCATTATCTTCACAAGCTCTTTCATCTCCTCATTGCTGTCAAGGCCGTTCAGCAGCTGTTGCTTGGCCATGATCAGAGGAACTGCATCTTTAACCTTCTGCTCTGCATCTTCCTCTTCTTCTGTTCCTTCAGTTACTTGTCCAACACCCCAACCTGCTGGTATTGGGATTCCTCGGCTAACCAAATCATCAGCGTAGTTGCATTCCCCCACATCAGCAACTTCCCAGAAATACAAATCACACGAATCTTCCCTTTTCTGCACGAATCAAATTGGAAGATCATCAACCAAACTATTAAAAAAATCAGCAACTGAAAGCAGCAGAACAACACTTAAACATATTAGTACCCCATGATTCGGGCATTTGTAGAAGACTCGGCCAGGGTTGCGGATTGTGGTTGAGACGCGACGGATGACTCTGCGTGATTTGCAGCAGTGGCACCACACCAACGGCAGCGGGTTGCGATGAGCAATCGGATGCGGTGCGCGTGCCGGCGGGGGTGTGATGAGACCCACAGGCGATGGTACGGGTGGCGACTTGGCGCATATCTGGTAGTTGCCTGCTGAAGAGCAGGTGGACGAGCAACCAGCGGACATGGTTGCTGCGGCCAGATCTTCTGATGCTAGGCAGAGTAAGTAGAGAAGAGGAGAAGCGAACGTTGGATATGTAAGTTTCATTACTTGCAGAGTAGCATAGCACCATATATAGTCATAGTCTAGGTTTGGATTCGAACCAGCTACAGGAGGGACCTCCTTGTTTTGCGAAAAAAAAATATTTCTCCACCTGACAGCTGGGACCCACCGGCTGTATCTTCGCACAGAAGGAAGTGCCTCCTTGTTTTGCGAACAAAATTATTCATGCCGTTGACAGCTGGGACCCGTCAGATTTGGTGACTGACTTGTGGGCCTACTAAGCAGACGTGTACGCACAGCTTTGTCAACTTAATCAACAAATGATTCTAGCAGCTGGACCGTTGGATGTTAATCCAACAGCCGTGCTCCTTCTTCAACCTCTGTTCTTGCTCCTGTCTCCCGGGGCGGCACCGCGGCTGTGCTGCCGTGCACCCGAACCAGTGAAGTTTCCCACTCCTCTCCATCTGCGACTCCACTGCCCCGTCTTCCCCATCTCCGGGTCGTTCCAATCTGGGTGCGCTCGGCACGGTGTGGTCAACGTGGTCAACAACCGAGAGTCATCGGAAGATGACTGTACGTGAGAGGCTGACAGTGGGGACGCACCACGCCCATGGACGCATGCATGCAACGGAACGCGGCGAGGTCAACGTGGTCAAGGAACGACTTCCATTGGAAGTATACTGTACGTGGAGAGTCTCAGCTGGGTCCACGGCCGCAGCAAGTAAGTGCCTCCTTATTACGCAGAAAATAATGATTCCTCCAACTGACAGCAGGGACCCACTGGACGGGCCACCGTATTTTGTGAAAAAACTTTTGCCCCCTGACTGCTGGGACCCACCTGACGGGCCACCGTATTTTGCGAAAAAAACGTTCCCCCCGCTGTCAGCTCAGACCCACCGGAAGTGCCTCCTTATTACGCACAAAAAAAGAATACTCCCCAGGCTAGCTGGGACCCACCTTGGTGGGAGGCTGACTTGTGGGCCTACTAAGTTGACGGGGACGAAGGGCTTTGTCAACTTAGTCAATATGAACGATTCTAGCTCCAGTGACCGTATGATGTCCATCCAACTGCCGTAGTGCTTCTTCAACCTCTGGTCTTCTTGCTCCAGCCGCCCAAAGCAGTGCCGGTCGTGCCGCATGCTCCTGCCTCCCGTGGCCGGCTGTGCTACCGCGGAGGCCTCACCGCCCCCTACTATTCCCACCGCTGGCCAGGCCCTGCGGCGACGGCAGCCTCACACCGCAGCCGAACCTGTGAAACCCTCGTACTCCTCTCCGCGGGCTTTCACTGCCGCGTCTTCCCCGGCTCCGCGTCGTCCCCTTCCTAGGCCTCGCCGTTGTCCACCGCCGTGGTGCTCTCCGCGCGGCGTGGTCAACGTGGTCAAGGAACGACTTCCATCGGAAGAGTACTGTACGTGGAGAGGCTGACAACTGGGTCCACGGCCACAGCCTAGTTTTTTTTGTGATTTGCCAAGTAAGTCGCTTTGTCAGGCCTGTTGGGCTGCAAATCTTTCAAGATGAGGAGAGCTTTCATTCGGCTGGCCGAGAAAATGGCCCATCAGTAATGAGAAATGGGCTATACATTTTTAAAACACATCAAACCGACAATTCATTTGAAATATCTTTTTTTCATTTCGAGATTTTAAATTACATTAATTTTTATGCGTGGAGAATTTGTTGGATTTTATATTGATATACATTTATTGTTAAAATCAATTTGAATGTGAGTCGAAATTTCGGGATTAAAAATAGTTCGGACGGCACCGAAATATGCACAATTTCGTATAATTTTTTAACCGTGGCCACAATATGGGCTGTAATGCTAACAAAAAGAATATGGGCTCCAAAAAACACCTTAATAATTAGCAAATGGGCTATAAATTATTAGAAATAATGGCAGATGGGCTGTATGCTGTTTTCAATAGATTTGAGGCTTTCCTAAAAAAAGGTTGACGCACAAGCAGTGACTGTTGGATGGCCATCCAACGGCCGTCGTGCTTCTTCAATCTCTGCTCTTCCTCCTCCAGCCGCTCAAACAAGCGCCGGCGGGACTGCATGCTCCCTCCTCCCCGCGGCCGGCTCTACTGCCGCGCAGGCCTCACTGCCCCACCGTACTCCCATCGTTGGCCTAGCCATCCCTCTACTCACCCACACCTGCTGTTATTCTCCGGCGACGGCAGACGAACCAGTAAACCCTCGTACAGTCGTACTCCCCTCTGCGTGGGAAACAACTGCCGAGTCTTCCCTGCCTCTGTGTCGTTCCCTTTCCTAGGCCTCGCCGTCGTCCACCGCCCTGGTGCTCTCGGCGCGGCCTGGTCAACGACCGACATGCATCTGAAGTGGACTGTACGTGGAGAGGCCGACAGCTGGGTCCACGGCCGCACGCAAGGAAATGCCTCCTTATTACGCGCAAAATAATGATTCCTCCACCTCACATTAGGGACCCACCGAAACGGCCTCTGTATTTCGCGAAAAAACGTTACCGCCGCTGACAGCTCGGACCCACCAGCTATATCTTCGCACGCAAGGAAGTGCCTCCTTATTACGCACAAAAAAATGAATACTCCCCTTGTTTACTGGGATCCAGTATAGTGGCAGGCTGACTTGTGGGCGTACTAAGTTGACGGGGACGGAGGGCTTTGTCAACTTAGTCAATATGCACGATTCTAGCTCCAGTGACCGTATGATGTCCATCCAACGGCCGTAGTGCTTCTTCAACCTCTGGTCTTCTTGCTCCAGCCGCCCAAACCAGCGCCGGTGGTGCCTCGTGCTCCTGCCTCCCGTGGCCGGCTGTGATGCGGCGGATGCCTCAACGCCCCCTACTACTCCCACCGCTGGCCAGGCCATCCCTCTACTCACCCACACCCCCTGTTATTCTGCGGCGACGGCAGCCTCACACCGCAGCGAACCAGTGTACCCTCGTACTCCTCTACGCGTGGGCATCCATTGCCGCGTCTTCCCCGGCTCCGCGTCGTCCCCTTCCTAGGCCTCGCCGTCGTCCACCGCCCTGGTGCTCTCGGCTTGGCGTGGTCAACATGGTCAAGGAACGGCTGGGTCCACGGCCGCAGCAAGGAAGTGCCTCCTTATTACGTGCAAAATAATTATTCCTCCACCTGACAGCGGGGACCCACCGGACGGGCCACAGTATTTCGCGAAAAAACGTTTGCCCCTGACTGCTGGGACCCACCAGCTACATCTTCGCATGCAAGGAAGTGCGTCCCGGCAAAAAAAATGATTCGCCCCCTGACTGCTGGGACCCACCAGCTACATCTTCGCAGGCAAGGAAGTGCCTAACAGTCGGGACCCACCTGGGCGAAGCATACGTAGCGTTGTCATTCTGGTCGCGAACGTGTACGTGCATATATACTGGTGGATGTAGAGGCGCGCACGTGTCGTAGTAGAGGCGCGTACGTGTCGTAGTAGAGGCGCGCACGTAGCATGTACACATACGTACAGCGGCGAGGGTGCAAGCAAGAAAATACGGCCACGTATGTGTACATACGGGCGGGGCCTCGAATGCCTACTCGCGCATACGTACGGCCAGGGCTCGTGTACATGGCTGGGTCGGAACGGAGAAACAGCGTTGTCATCGTGTTCATGGGGAGGCAACGGAATGCGTCGTGTTCATGGGGAGGCAACGAAATGCGTCGTGTTCATGGGGAGGGGTGTGGCGTACCGGAAAACGGAGGAAACGGACCTCCTATGGTCGAAACGGGGGTCCTGTTGATCGGGAGGAGTGTGGCGTACCGCAAAACGGAGGAAACGGACCTCCTACGGTCGAAACGGGGGTCCTGTTGATCGGGAGGGGTGTGGCGCACTCCAAAACGGAGGAAACGGACCTCCTACGGTCAAAATGGCG